>NC_135663.1:5938027-6214486 GCF_964188315.1 Podarcis muralis
GGACATGCCGTTTACCTTCCCGCTGGAGCGGTACCTATTTATCTACTTGCACTGGCGTGCTTTCGAACTGCTAGGTTGGCAGGAGCAGGGACTGAACAATGGGAGCTCACCCCATCGTGGGGATTCGAACCGCTGACCTTCCGATTGGCAAGCCCTAGGCTCTGTGGTTTAACCCACAGAGCCACCCGCGTCCCTTGATTGACATCCTAGGCCCTTCTAAAATGTTTTTTTTGGGGGGGAGAAGAGTTATTGGGTTGTTGTTTTTATTTTGATTATATCTTTTGTGCTTTTATATTTTGATTTTGTTTAGTGAACTGCCCTGAGACCTCCAGGTATAGGGCGGTATATAAATTCAATAAATAATGATAACAACAACAACATTAACAACAATAATACAACAACAACCACTTTTCGAGTTAGTCCGCTCCACTGTCAACCAGCTCTTACAATCAGAAAGTTCTTCCCAATGTTTAGTCGGAATCTCCTTCCTTGTAACTTGAATTGGTTCAGGTCCTACTCTCCAGAACAGGAGAGCACAAGCAACAGCCCTTCAGATCATTGAAGCCATCCAATCGCCTCTAGGTCTTCTCTTCTCCAGGCTAAACAAACCCAACTCCTCAACCGTTCCTTGTAAAGCTTGGTTTCCCAGACCCTTGGTCATCTTGTTCACCTTTCTCTGTGCATGTTCCAGCATGTCGATATCCTTCTTAAACTGTGGTGCCCAGAAATGGACACAGGACTCCAGTAGGGCTGGGCCTACTGGCCTGGATCTCCAGTAGGGATCAATATATAATCCAAAACTGGTTTGAAGTCCATACAGTGGTACCTCGGGTTAAGTACTTTATTCGTTCTGGAGGTCTGTTCTTAACCTGAAACTGTTCTTAACCTGAAGCACCACTTTAGCTAATGGGGCCTGCCGCTGTGCCGCTGGAGCACGATTTCTGTTCACATCCTGAAGCAAAGTTCTTAACCTGAGGTACTACATTGGTACCTCGGGTTACATACACATCAGGTTACATACGCTTCAGGTTACAGACTCCACTAACCCAGAAATAGTGCTTCACGTTAAGAAATTTGCTTCAGAATGAGAACAGAAATCGCACAGTGGTGGCACAGCGGCAGCAGGAGGCCCCATTAGCTAAAGTGGTGCTTCAGGTTAAGAACAGTTTCAGGTTAAGAACGGACGTCCGGAACGAATTAAGTACTTAACCCAAGGTACCACTGTATTTCAAGGTTAGCAGAGTCTGTAACCTGAAGCGTATGTAACCTGAGGTACCACTGTATTGTGATGATCTGTTTTATAACTTTTGACCTGGCGATATACAGTCATACCTCAGGTTACAGACACTTCAGGTTGCGTTTTTTCGGGTTACGGACGCCACGAAACCCGGAAGTACCGGAACAGGTTATTACCGGGTTTTGGTAGTTGCACATACGCAGAAGCGCTAAATTGTGCTTTGCGCCTGTGCAGAAGCGCTGAATTGCAACCTGCACGTGCGAAGACGTGCCACTGTGGGTTGCGAACGAGCTTCCTGCACGGATCACGTTCGCAACCCGAGTGTCCACTGTATCGCGAATCATGATGTGTGTGTTTGTGCTGTGCAAAAATCGCAATGTGGGGGAACCTCTGAAGCCAGCCATCACCTCTGCGTAGCTCCATCCTTATTTCAGACATTGTGATATAAAACGATTAGGCAGAGGGCAGCGGAGACTGGTCCATTGGGGAAAGAGGGGCGCTGCCCAGCCAAAGTCAGCCTGCCCTTAGCCAGCCCCCATCCGCCTGCCTTCTTACATACAACCAGTCTTGGGGGGGGGGGGGTGTTGCCTGTTTGTTTCCTCTCCCTTAGCCAAGCGTAGAACTCAGTGGGGAGGTGTCTTGGATTGGTTGGAGGTAGAGCAATGGTGGGAGGAACCAGCTGGGGAACCCCCAAAGAAAGAAGGCTCAGAGCCTGGGATGGTGGTGGGACAATGAGTGGTCAGAGGGAGAAGAGGAGGTGCCAGAAGCTGAAGAGGTAACAGGGCTTAGTGAGCGGGGAGAGTCTGTGACAGAGAGCAGTCCAGAATCAGAGGCAGAAGCTGAAGCAGGAGAGAGGGGAGGCCGAGAGGCAGAGAAGAGTCAGGCTGGTGAAGAGACATGGGTGTCTCCCGCTCTTGCTGTGAACAGCTCCCCTCTCCCAGAACCAGAAGAGGCATGAAAGGGGGTGGAGGAGAGGTTGGCTGCACGCAGACACAGTCTCCGATTGCTCAGAAAGAGCCCTGGTGAGGAGGCGAGAGCTTTCAGTCTCCGCAACTGATTTTCATGGAGCGAGACCGCCAGGAATTAGCCATTCTGCTCCTTAGGCCTGACACTCAACCAAGTCTGTGGAGGTTGTGTTAATAAAGAGTTCACTCCATCTTTGAACAGTGTGATTACGGACAACGCTTGAGTCCATTGGCTGTGCCTGCCGTGTGCTCTAGCGCCACCTAGTGCCAGTCTCCCCGCCTTCCACCCTATGAGTCCCAAAGGGTACCAGCCTAGCGCTGGTAATGAGAAAGATCTCTCTCTCTCTCTCTCTCTCTCTCTCTCTCTCTCTCTCTCTCTCTGCCTGAAACTGCAAAGAACCGGCTGCCTTCTGATCAAGACAGTTCCTTGTTTGTTGGGCCAGTGATCTGACTTGCCATAAGGCTGCTGGCTTCCTGCCTCCAGCCCCCGCAAGCCCACCTGTCTTCTGCCGGCGTTTGCTGCCGCTGAGGTTGCAATTTTGGAAAACGAAGTTTTGTGCCGTTTGTTCTATTTAGGGACCAGGGCCACGACCGACTTCGCATGTCTCTCTCTCTTTCTGTGCCCTTCGGAGCCTCCCTCCCACTGCTGATTTGTACGTGCGAAAGACAAATGCAGTTTTTAAACCTGACTTTATCGAGTTCTTAAAACTGCAAGCTCTTGTTCCAGTGTGACCCATCTCTGAATTGCTACGCCTTTTGTGTCGCCTGCGAACAGATTCTTTATTTGGGGAAGTGAAATCTTAGCCCCGCACCTGCCGGGTTCCTCCCTCCCGTAGAGTTTGCACATGTTTAGGAATGGCTTTTCCACATTTGAACCTCTCCTCTCTCTATGGCACTGTCTTCTTTCATCGCAGTTTAGCAGCAACAGCTAATCTTCCTCACCGGATTCCTTTCTCGTGACTGTTGTCCTATGAGGAAGAACTTTATGACAATAAGAGCTGTTTGAGAGTGGAACGCTCTCCCTCCAGAGGTGATGGAGTCTCCTCCCTTGGAGGTTTTTAAGCAGAGGTCAGATGGCCATCTGCCATGGATGCTTGAGCTGAGATTCCTGCATTTCAGGGGGTTGGACTAGATGACCCTCAGGTCCCTTCCAATTTTACAATTCTACGGTTCTCTGTGGCCCTCAAACATATCCTAAAGCTTCTTCTATCATGACAAAAGTTCCTTCCTTCTTCCTTTGCTTCATTCCATAGTGTTCACAACACCATTGGAAAGGGCAATATCTTGTTTGATAAAAATATATATATATGATGTAATACAACCAGGGAAAGAATTTTTTTCCCCTGAAGCTGCCTGAACAAATTGGGAAGTTACTAATACTACTGCTGCTACTACAGAGGTACCTCGGGTTACATACGCTTCAGGTTACAGACTCCGCTATCCCAGAAATACTACCTCGGGTTAAGAACTTTGCTTCAGGATGAGAACATAAATCGTGCTCCGGCGGCACAGCAGCAGCAGGAGGTCCCATTAGCTAAAGTGGTGCTTCAGGTTAAGTACAGTTTCAGGTTAAGAACGGACCTCCAGAACGAATTAAGTACTTAACCCGAGGTACCACTGTACTACTGCTACTACTCCTCTCTCTCTTTCTCTCTCTCTCTTTATATAATTTTTATTAAAGTTTCTGTTTTGCAATTTAAAATACTCCTTTTACATCCTTAAAATATCAGTGACTTACCTTCTTCTCTTTCTATGGTTCATTTTACATATCATAAATCCCTGCATATTTTACAAAAACTATACCATTCAGTATTCCACTTTTGCATCCATCAAAACTTATTTGCACTGTTGAATTTATCTTAATGCTGCCAGCGTTCTCCCCTCCCTCTGTGTGTGTAGTACTCTAAAGCTGGAAAGGAATCGCTTTCAGTTGCTTCCCAGAACATAAGGTGTATTGGTCAGTTGTACTAAAAATAATAACTCTTTGTAGACATATTATTTATCTTTTTTATTTATATCCCACCTTTCCTCCAAGGTGGTGATGTACATACTTCTCCCTGTTTTATCCTCCTAAACAACAAGCCTGTGAGGGAGGCTAGGCTGAGAATGAGTGATTGTTTCAAGGTCACCTGGTGAACTTCATGGCTGAATGGGGATTTGAACCCTGCTCTGCCAGGTCCTGGTCCAGCACTCCAGCCACTACACCGCAGAGTAAGCTCATCAGGTCTAGAGAGGTTTACTTCTGAGCAGATGTGCATGTTGTTTGTTGTTGTTTAGTTGTGTCCAACTCTTTGTGACCCCCTGGACCAGAGCACGCCAGGCACTCCTGTCTTCCACTGCCTCCCGCAGTTTGGTCAAACTCATGCTGGTAGCTTCAAGAACACTGTCCAACCATCTCGTCCTCCGTCGTCCCCTTCTCCTTGCGCCCTCCATCTTTCCCAACATCAGGGTCTTTTCCAGGGAGTCTTCTGTTCTCCTGAGGTGGCCAAAGTCTTGGAGCCTCAGCTTCAGGATCTGTCCTTCCAGTGAGCACTCAGGGCTGATTTCCTTAAGAATGGAGAGGTTTGATCTTCTTGCAGTTCATGGGACTCTCAAGAGTCTCCTCCAGCACCATAATTCAAAAGCATCAATTCTTCAGCGATCAGCCTTATTTATGGTCCAACTTTCAGTTCCATACATCACTACTGGGAAAACCATGGCTTTAACTATACAGACCTTTGTTGGCAAGGTGATGTCTCTGCTTTTTAAGATGCTGTCTAGGTTTGTCATTGCTTTTCTCCCAAGAAGCAGGCGTCTTTTAATTTTGTGACTGCTGTCACTAATAGGATTGGGAATTCCAATCCGAGGTCACCATAGTGAAAATGGACACAGGCCAGTCTCTATTCCAGATTACGGAAGAGGGATAGATCCGATTCACTTCCGGTCTGACTGTGAACCTACTTAAATCACCATTTCTGAAACAGTGCAAGAACTGAAGGGCAGTTGTCCTTCAAAAACCAACTAGGTACTCAGGAGAGGAGTGCAGGGAAGTTTCCCTCTGGGACGAGTCTCCTGTACGTAAGACTCTCCTGCGGGCAGTAGGGCTGGGCAATATATTGCCCAAAACCGGTTTGAAATCCATATGATGGTATCAGTTTCATAATTTTTGACTTGGCCGTATATCACGAATCATAGTGTTTGTGTGCTGTGCAAAAATCGCAATGTGGGAAAAACCGTGAAGCCAGCCATTGGCTCCACATAAAGGTAAAGGGTAAAGGGACCCCTGACCATTAGGTCCAGTCGTGGCCGACTCTTATTGGCCGAGGGAGCCGGCGTACAGCTTCCGGGTCATGTGGCCAGCATGACTAAGCCGCTTCTGGCGAACTAGAGCAGCGCACGGAAACGCCGTTTACCTTCCCGCCGGAGCGGTACCTATTTATCTACTTGCACTTTGACATGCTTTCAAACTGCTAGGTTGGCAGGAGCAAGGACTGAGCAACAGGAGCTCACCCCGTCGTGGGGATTTGAACCGCCAACCTTCTGATTGGCAAGTCCTAGGCTCTGTGGTTTAACCCACAGCACCACCCGCGTACCTTTTGGCTCCACATAGCCCTATGCTTATTTCAGGCATTGTGGTATTTCAGTATACGACGATCTTTAGCTGGTGATATGTCACAATGTTGAAAACCAGATATCGCTCAGCCCTGGCGGGCAGGTGGTGCTTCCAAAAAGCATTTCTTCTGCCCGTCTGATCACTTTTCCGGGGCTTTCCAAAGGCTCCACCTGGAGCATGGGAACTGTCTGAATGCCCCTTGCAAGCATCAAAAGGCTTTCAGATAGCACTGGGAACTCCAGTAATCAGGATATCAGAGCTCAACATCACCTGATGTCAAGGTGACACCAGGTGATGATTGACAATCCTGCCCACATGCCAAATCTGGTCCTCCAGGTGGTCGAGTGTTAACAGTCTGGTCCACCAGCCCAAAGAGGTTCTGCACCCTTGCCTTAAGGCAATACATTCAATCTAGCCAGCGCTAATTAATACTGTGGAATTTGCATTTTTTAGATCAGTTGGAATTTGTGGGTGCTCTCCAAGGGCAGCCCCACATAGAGCGAATTGCAGTAGTCCAGCCTATAAGTTAGTAAAGCATAAATGTTCGCAGACAGGCCTGTCTGCTGCAGAAAAGGATGAAGCTGGCAAACCAGCCAAAGCTGGCGTGCTGCCTGAGCACCCAAAAGCAGCACCTGGTCGACAAGCACCCGCAAACCGAACCAAACTTGGGTTGCAACCCCAATCCAATGCAGAGCTTCACCCCTGTCTTGGCTGCTCTCTGTAACCTGCAGCAACCGCTGCTCCCCACACAGCCAGTTTAAAATAGTTTGTGAGCAAGACAGCGCATTATTTAGGACAATATGTACTTGCAAAAGAGACGGGTGAAAGATATTACTTTTGTGGCTGTGAATCATCGTGCCTTCAGTTACAACATTCAAGCAATGTGCGGCGGAAAACTGTGATGCTTATCGCTGGTCCCACGCCACTCCCACCCCGTCAGCTGAAACCTTTCTACTGAATCTGAACTCGTGACCCGAATTTCTTCTCTCCTTTCTGGCAGACATTTGTGGTTCTGGTTTGAGAAAACAAACGATGGTTTGGGTGGATCTGAGATGGTGCTTTGGGGCTTAACCTTAGTCCCCAGCTTGAGATATACAGTGGTACCTCGGGTTAAGTACTTAATTCGTTCCGGAGGTCTGTTCTTAACCTGAAACTGTTCTTAACCTGAAGCACTACTTTAGCTAATGGGGCCTCCCGCTGTCGCCTCGCTGCCAGAGCACAATTTCTGTTCTCATCCTGAAGCAAAGTTCTTAACCTGAGGTACTATTTCTGGGTTAGTGGGTCCCCATTAGTGGGTCCCTCGAGAGGTCTGGAGGGTGACAACATGAGAACGGGGCCTTTTCTGCAGTGGCTCCCCATCGTGGGATGCTCTCCCTAGGGAGGTTCACCTGGCGCCTTCATTATACACCTTTGGGATGCGGGTGGCGCTGTGGTCTAAACCACTCAGCCTCTTGTGCTTGCCGACTGGAAGGTTGGCGGTTCAAATCCCCATGATGGGGTTAGGGTTAGAGTATGTAACCCGAAGCGTATGTAACCCGAGGCGTATGTAACCCGAGGTACCACTGTACCGTATTTTTCCGTGTGTAAGACTAGGTTCTTTTTACCAAAAAATTAGGTTTAAAATTGGGGCTCCTCTTATACATGGGTAGTGCTGAGGGGTGTATTCTTAATTTGGAGTCCCCCAAAATAGGGGGCGTCTTATACATGGGGGCGTCTTATACACGGAAATATACGGTATTTGCAAGCTTCCATGCTCCCAGTTTGCGATTGGGAGGCAGGAGCTACCAATGGGCCAGAATCACTTGGTGGGTGTGTGATTTTTGTGTGTGTGTCTGTATGGGGAGGTGTGTTAATCCTCCCACGATTCAGCCCAGTGGTTCCTTGACAGTGAATTAAATTGGAGCGATTGGAGCAAGGAGCCGACGAGGTCCAGCGAAGAGTGTGTTCCTCCTCTCCCCTTTTTGCTTTGCTCGATTGGAATTGGCTAGCGGTGAATCTGCAGCACTTAAAAGGAGCTTTCCGAGTGGAATTTTAGCAGCAGATTAAAAGATTATTAAGAAGGCGGGCTGGGTTTGTTGCCATCCTTCCAGCCAAGGCTGTTTAAGAGAAGGATTTTTTTTGTTGTTGTCGCCGTCGTTCCCTTGCTCTAGCCGGGCTGACCTTAATGTTCGCTTGGAAGCGAACATGACAAGGAGGGTCCGAAATGGGAGGGGAAGACTTGCAGCCCAGTGTCTTGGAAAAGCTAATATTAGACTTTCTGGTGCCAACTTTGCAAGAAGGGGATGGGGTAGAGACTGTTGGCTGGCACAATCGCCTTTCCTACCAGGGCAACAACCTTTGCTTTTAATAGGGGCCCGTGACACGGCGACAGTAGGCCGCGTTGAATTTTCCAACTTTCTGCTTCCAAAAATGAGGGTTGCTAAAAAGTTGACTTGGGAATGCAAAAGATATTTTGGTTAAAGTAATGTGATTTAGGTCTGCTTGGTAAGTAAAATACAGTGGTACCTTGGTTCTCAAACTCCAAAAACCTGGACGTATGTGTTCTGGTTTTCAAACGTTTTTTGGAAGCTGAACAGCCGATGCAGTTGTCAGCTATTGTTTCCGGGGCACCTGCATCAATCAGAAGCTGCGCCTTGGTTTTCAAACATTTTGGAAGTCAAACAGACTTCCGGAACGGATTAAGTTTGGCGCTTTTGCTTTTGCTCTTTATTTTGCGGGGGGTTTTTTGGAGTTTTTTTCGGTTAATTTGTTTTTGTGACTGCGTGGATGATAATTTTTATCAGCTACAACGCTGTCTTGGTTATTTTATAGTACAGTACATTGATTATTGCTTTCATTGATTGGATCAATGGTCTTGTTTAGATAGCAAAATTGATGTTACATTGCTGTTTTAGGGTTGTTTTTAAAAGTCTGGAATGGATTAATCCGTTTTGCATTATTTTCTATGGGAAAGCGTGCCTTGGTTTTGGAATGCTTTGGTTTTGGAACGGATTAAGTTTGAGAACCAAGGTACCACTGTATGTATAAAATTGCATAGAAATCACTAAAAATCGTGGACAACAAGGATCATCTAGTCCAACCCTCTGTAATTCAGGAATCTTTTGCCCATCGTGGGACTCGAACCCACTACCATGAGATTAACAGTCTCCTGTTCTACCAACGAAGCTATTCCTGGCTTTTGAAGTACTTGCAGTTACATTATACATTATTTATGATTATAATTAATTATTATTAGTTAGCATTACCTGACATTTTCAGAAGGTAAAATTTACATTCCTTGGTTTTCCGAAAGCAGCTCTTTTTCATCGGATGTAGACTTACCAAGCTAAGTGTTGCCCTGTCACAAAAATAATAGCAGATTTGAATTCCTCACCCTCCCAAAACTTATTTTTAAGAGCTGAAGAAGTTTGCAAAAATTAAGTTTCACCCTCTAAAATGACACACTCTGCTGTGACGGGCAGAAAGTCAACTGATGTAGCTTCCCCGAGCATAGGGGTACACAGCGTTAGAAACTCAGATATATGAGCTAGGTGCCAACAGTGTTAGAAATTAGCCAGGCGCCAGGCGCGTTTTGCACCTAGCTTTCGACCACTTGCACCCGGACATCTTCACTTGGTTGCAAGCGATCGAAAGCCACCAGTTATATTTTATCCATCAGTTATATTTTATCTGCGCAATCGGAATGAATTTCAGGAACAAAAATGCTTTTTCTGTGCAACAGGAGCAGTCACCGTTAAGAAAAAGAGCCCAGAATAGGCCAATATATATGTGGGCTGTCCCTGGACCAAGCGACTTTTCATCTTTTAAGTTCTCAAAACTCTTAACCCAGCTCAAGGTTGTCTACTAAACTAGCTGAGAACCGACCGCCGTCAGTCTATTATTTGAAAAACAAGACTTCATTGGCAACGAGACATTACATTTTGGCGACTGTAGCCTTGTTTTAAGGAGCCATTTGGCACCCAGTGTTAGAAACTCAGATTAAATGGAGATGTACGTTCATCTTTCCAGCTCATCAGCGTCAGTCTTTTGGCTGTGTTTATATTTTGATTTTGTGTGAGCCGCTTTGAGCCCAGATTTGCTTCTGGGAAAAGCGGCAATAAATTCTGCTGGCAGCTGTCCGTCTCAGGAGACAACAGAGGAGTGTGTCTTTGGGGGTGAAGGCAAGCTGTTAGAAGGTTACAGCTCCTTCTGTGGCTGTAGAGACTGAGATGGGAGAGGGCCTTCTCGGTGGTGGCTCCTCCCAGACAACTTTGGAACTCCCTTCCTAGTGAGGTTAGACCGACTCCCTCTTTATTATTACCGTATTGGCCTGAATATAAGCCTCACCGTTTCCCCAAATTCCAACCTTGAAAAGTTAAAGTGCAGCTTTAATTCGCAACCTTACAAAAATTGGCTTTTACGATATCGCTGCTGAAACAGACATACGGTAAAATGGAATGGGTGTGAGTTCCTGCAGAATTTTAAGGGAAGGGCTTATATTTGGGTATCCCCCCCCCCAAATTTTAAAGGTGCAGCTTATATTTGGGTGTGCTTTATATTCAGGCCAATATGGTATTATTATTTATTGAATTTTTATGCCACCCTATACCTGGAGGTCTCAGGGCGGTTCACAGAACAAAATCAAAATATAAAGCCACAAAATATATTGTGGTTCTTCCGCCAGCGGGAAAAGACCTCTTTTGGCTATTGGGAACTGTTTTTTTAAAAATGGATTTTAATAGTGTTGTGCTGTTTTTATTTTCTGCATTTTACTAGATTTGTTTTTTAAATACTGTTTTAATTTTATTAGAGCTGAATTGCTTTTTAGCGATTATCCTTTGCATGCTTTTAGCTTTCTGAACTGCGTGGCTTGTGTAAGCCTCCTTGAGGCGGTCAGGTCTGGGGGAAAGGAGGTTATACAAATGAATAAAATACGAATAATATCAGAGGCAGCCCTTTCTCGCTGGCGAGTTTAGGGCTCTGGCCACCCAGATCTGGGCTGCATCAATAGGAGTATAGCATCTAGATCAAGGGAAGTAATAGTGCCACTGTATTCTGCTCTGGTCAGACCTCACCTGGAGTACTGTGTCCAGTTCTGGGCACCACAGTTCAAGAAGGACACTGACAAACTGGAACGTGTCCAGAGGAGGGCAACCAAAACGGTCAAAGGCCTAGAAACGATGCCTTATGAGGAACGGCTAAGGGAGCTGGGCATGTTTAGCCTGGAGAAGAGGAGGTTAAGGGGTGATATGATAGCCATGTTCAAATATATAAAAGGATGTCATATAGAGGAGGGAGAAAGGTTGTTTTCTGCTGCTCCAGAGAAGCGGACACGGAGCAATGGATCCAAACTACAAGAAAGAAGATTCCACCTAAACATTAGGAAGAACTTCCTGACAGTAAGAGCTGTCCGACAGTGGAATTTGCTGCCAAGGAGTGTGGTGGAGTCTCCTTCTTTGGAGGTCTTTAAGCAGAGGCTTGACAACCATATGTCAGGAGTGCTCTGATGGTGTTTCCTGCTTGGCGGGGGTTGGACTTGATGACCCTTGTGGTCTATTCCAACTCTATGATTCTAAGATCACCCGACTGCTTCCGGCTGGTGTTGGAATAGCCAAAACCCACATTGTTCAACTGTGTGAGAGACCTGGGAGAGAGAGCCTTTTAATTGCCACTTCCGACAATCCGGCGAGGCATTTAACAGCGATGCCTTTAATGCAACCTCCCCACCCTCGCAAAAAAACCCCCACACACCACAAGTTGACATTTTCCCCTCTGCAGAGTATGGATAATGAACGCATTGTACCTGTGTAGGAGAAACAGGGAGTGAGACTAATTGTGCTTGCCTAATCCCCTAAACTGGAATAGCTGTCATAGTTTTGGGAGCCAAAGGGAAGCTGCAGCCAGATGAATTGTATTTCGCTATAAAGCCTACACACACACACACACACACACACACATTTTATTAATTTTCCAAAAATAACAAAAAACAACAGCAATACCAAAGCAAAACAAAACAAATTGACTTCCCCTTAGACCCTTCCTTGATTCCATCATTTATCAACATACCGCATGTCCATAGTTAAATTTTAACTCATTTAATTCACCTATTATCCATTCACAACAAAACTACACATAGTTTTTAAAAGTCTGCTATTGTATTAACCTGTGCACATTGCTTCTGTATATACACAATAAACATCTTCCGTTCTTCCTTAAATTCGTTGTCATCGGTTCCTCTTAGTTTCATTGTCAATTTTGCCATTTCAGCATTTTCCGTTAATTTAACTTGCCAATCTTCTTAAGCTGGGAAACCACCTTCTTTCCAACGTTGTGCTAGTAATGTCTGTGTGGCTGTAGTGGCGTAAATAAATAAATTCTTTTGAGATTTTGGTAAGTCCACTCCTGTAATGCCTAATAGGAAAGCCCAAATCGTGTATAGTCAAAGCACATTGGGTTTGATGACAGGCGGGATTGCCAATGTCTTTTATTTTATTTTTTCTATTTTATTTTTTTGCCAAGCACATAATGTGCACAAGTACTCTGGCACAACATGCATCCGTATGAGCATTGCTACACCCTTTGTATAGGTTTAAGACCACAAAGCCAATATTACATCTCAGAATAACACAGGGAAAGAGGCAATAAAACCCATGTTGCAGTGTGACTGAGTGACTCACTTCCCTAAGGGTTGCCCTGCGAAATTCTCACAAACTGGAGCCTGTGGCCGTTTGCGTTTCCTTAAAGACTACAAAGCCGATGATGCAGTGCGGGTAGGTTACTATCTTTTGAAGGTAGAAAACAGAAGCCCAGGCCCCAGGGTGTGGTGTTTGTATTTGGGAAGGCAAGGCCTGCAAATGAAGCGAGAAATTGTTAATGTCTGCCGTATGTCACTGCAAACGGGACCAGCTGAAATCCACAGGGCTCGTGCGACTCTCCGTAGTGGTTTGGCAGCAGAGGGGGAAATCTCCTGCACAACTCTTATAAACTGGAGCTGTTTAGCTTTTCCAGCTCTTGAAGTGGTTTGGAGGCCTAGCAGGAATGAGCGTGTTAACAGGCAGTGCGTTTACAAAGCAGCAACAGCATGGAGGCATTACAGAAAGCAGATGAACTTTCCACGTCTGTGGGGAGACTGTGACTACACGCCATAGATTTAAAACCCATTTGACGGACGTGACTCTCCCAAAGAATCATGGGAACAGTGGTTTGTTAAGGATGTTGGGAATTGTAGCTCTGGGCAGGGTAAACTACAGTTTCCAGGATTCTTGGGAGGAGCTGTGCGCTTTTAATGTGCTTTAAATGCGTATGCAGTCATAGGCTGTGTGAGCCATCTCTGTGTGAGCTGTGCCATTTCAGCTTGGCTTCTGGGTTTTTTTTATAAAACAAATAAAATAAACTGCATGTAGAAATCTAGGGTGGTGGTGGATTTGAGCCCGACTTTCTCCCTGACATGCTAGCTTTCTACTTGCAGGGATTTATGTATTAATTATACACAGGAGCATTCCGCCATGTGAGTCCTGACAAACTGAACTGCTGTGACCTGGGCATAGGTTAACCCAGAGGGGGGAACTAGGGTCTTGACTTTCAGCCAGAGGTTTGCTGGTAATGGTGAGGTAGAAGAAAATTGAGTAAAACTCTGGATTTAAGAAATGCTTAATGAGACTGACTTGTTGCATCTTACACATGCGCTAGCTGAAGAGTTTGCATAGAAATGAGAACAGGGCCTTTTCTGCTGTGGCTCCCCTTTGGGGAATGCTCTCCCCGGGGAGGTTTGGCTGGTGCCTTCATAGTACACCTTTAGGTGCCAGGCGAAAACTTTCCTCTTCAACCAAGCCTTTGGCCGATTGGCATCCAAGGTTATTGCTTTGTTTTTGTTCTTGTTTTTATTATGCATTTTTGCAGGTTTTTTATCTTGCATTTCTATGATGTGAAGCATCCAGAGACCTACGGATGGAGGGCGGTATACAGATTTAATAAACAACATGCGAATGGAAATAACGTATATAAACGCATTATATATGGGGAAGCCGCTTTGCAAAAAAACAAATAAAAATATGTCCATATTAGGGGAAATGGTATGCAAACGTATATATTGGGAAAAGTCTGAACTAAAAAGTGGGTGAATTTTTATGATGACCTTTTTTTTAAAAAAAAGAGTACAGTGGACACTTGGGTTGCGAACGTGATCCGTGTGGGATGCACGTTCGCCACCCGCAGCGGCGCATTTGCACATGCGTGGGTTGCGATTCGGCGCTTCTGCGCGACCCCCAAACCCGGAAGGAACCCGTTCCGGTACTTCCGGGTTTCGGCGGGTCCGTAACCCGAAAAAACGCAACCTGAAGTGACTGTACCCCGAGGTATGACTGTAATTGCAAACTCATGTGGGAATACGAAGTACTGAAGCTTGGAAAACCGTGGAGAGACAAAAATAGCCAGGTGTGCTCATCTGCACCTGGAGAGGCAAATTTGGCCTCCACACCTGAAGGTCAACCCCCCCCCCATCCTCCTTTCTGCAGTACAGGAAAAAAGCATTTGCGTTCTCCTGTCGAAATGACTTTCCTTCTATCCACTCCCTCTTTGCAGTGCTGCTTAATGCGATCCCATTTGGGACTTGCGAGATTTGTGGCCGGAGAGCCTTTTCCTTTCCTCTCCTTCCTCTCCTCTCCCCTTCGTTCTCCCTCCTGCCCGGCTGGCCACCCCCCTGTTTCAGCCGCCTGAGGACCTCGCTCGGAAGCCCTTGCCGGCTGGCTGGCAAAGGCTGGATCGGAGGAGACGTTTGCACGGGCAGATGAGGTTAAGGAGAGCTGACGTTTGGCCGGGAGCCTCCGAACGTTGTCTCTGAAGTGGCGGAGAGAGGCTCTCGCCCGACCTTCTCCTGGGAAGACAGACCCGCACGGCTGTTCCGAAGAGGCAACCCATTCAGTCGCAACCAGGGCTGATTGTGGAGTGGAGGGAAACGAGCAAAATAGAGACGTCGGGCAGGCTGCCAGCTTGGCTGCCAACAGCAAAGGGAGTTTCGCGGCTTGTGATTAGATTTCAATTACACTCGGTTTAGGATGCGGAAGGGGGGGTCTTCGCCGTCCTCCGTTGCAGCTCTGTGGACGTGGGAAGGGGTTGCGTGCGGCCAGCCTTGGCTATCGGGAGAGGAAAGCAAAGCCTTGGGGTGCCCACGAGTTGTCACTGTTAGCAAGAGAGGGTTCGAGCCCCTCTTTCTGAGCCCTTCGGCAGGGGGTCGGCCTACCTCAGAAGGTGGCAAGGGTCTCCTAGGTTTAAATAATACAATAATACAAAATAATTTATTATTTGTACCCCGCCCATCTGGCTGATTAGAGCGTGTCCAGACGAGGTGCGGGCCCCCCTGGGGGATATCATCAATCTGTCCCTTGGCACCGGGACATTCCCAGGGGAACTGAAGGAGGCGGTGGTGCGCCCGCTCTTAAAGAAAACATCATTAGATCCCTTAGATCTATCCAATTACCGCCCGGTCTCGAATCTTCCATTCCTGGGTAAGGTGATTGAGAGAGCGGTTGCTGAACAGCTTGGTAGGTTTCTGGATGAAACATCTGCTCTGGATCCATTCCAGTCCGGCTTCCGCGCTGGTCATGGGACCGAGACGGCTCTGGTCGCCCTAACAGATGATCTCCGCAGGCAGCTGGATCGAGGTGGGTCGGGGCTGCTGATTCTTCTAGATCTGTCAGCAGCCTTTGACATGGTCGAACATGAACTCCTGGACCACCGCCTTGCCGACGTGGGGATCCAGGGCACAGTCCTTCAATGGCTGCGCTCGTTTCTCTCTGGTCGGGGACAGAGGGTGGCGCTTGGGGGGGAATTGTCATCGCGCCACTCCTTGGTGTGTGGAGTGCCTCAGGGTGCGATTCTCTCCCCGATGCTTTTTAACATCTTTATGCGCCCCCTCGCCCAGCTTGTCCAGAGTTTTGGGCTGGGTTGCCATCAGTATGCTGATGACACCCAACTCTATCTGTTGATGGATGGCCATCCTGACTCGGCCCCAGACACACTGACCAGATGTCTGGAAGCTGTGGCTGGATGGTTACGTGGGAGCCGGTTGAAGTTAAATCCTGCGAAGACAGAGGTCCTCTGGCTGGGGCGGGACGATATGGGATCGAGGGGGCAACTCCCATCTCTTGTGGGGGTGCAATTGGTGCCAGCACCGTCCGTTAAGAGTCTGGGTGTAATCTTCGATACCTCCCTCTCTATGGAGGCGCAGATTACAGCTATAACAAAGGCGGCATTTTTTCATCTCCGCCAAGCTAAGCAGTTGGCCCCTTATCTCTCTCGCCCTGACCTAGCCACTGTGATCCATGCGACGGTCACCTCCAGACTGGATTATTGTAACTCGCTCTACGTGGGGCTGCCCTTGAGACTGACCCAGAAACTCCAGCGGGTACAGAATGCCGCAGCGAGACTCCTTACGGGGTCCTCGCTGCGAGATCACATTCACCCGGTGCTATACCACCTGCACTGGCTCCCGGTGGAGTATAGGATCAAGTTTAAGGTGCTGGTTTTAACCTTTAAAGCCCTATACGGCCTAGGACCCTCGTACCTACGGGACCGCCTCTCCTGGTATGCCCCACAGAGAAACCTACGGTCTGTAAATAAAAACATCCTCAAGGTCCCAGGCCTCAGAGAGGTTAGGCTGGCCTCAACTAGAGCCAGGGCCTTCTCGGCTGCAGCTCCAATCTGGTGGAATGCTCTGTCACAAGAGACTAGGGCCCTGCGGGACCTGACATCTTTCCGCAGGGCCTGCAAGACAGAGTTGTTCCACCAGGCCTTTGGTCAGGGCGCAGCCTGACTCCCTCCTCTGGCAACCTGCACAGTATTTTGGTTGCCATCAATTTGATTTTAATTAATTTTTATAATGAAATATTTTAGAATGTGTGATTATTCAACTATTTGGTTATTTGATTGTTGTTAGCCGCCCTGAGCCCAGCTTCGGCTGGGGAGGGCGGGATATAAATAAAATTTTTTTTTATTATTATTATTATTATTATTATTATTATTATTATTATTATTATATCTTATTGGAGGGCGTTCCACAGGGCGGTGCCACCACCGAGAAGGCCCTCTGCCTGGTTCCCTGCAACCTCACTTCTCGCAGCAAGGGAACCACCAGAAGGCCCCCGGAGCTGGACCTCAGGGTCTGGGCTGAACGATGGGGGTGGAGACGCTCCTTCAGGTATACTGGGCTGAGGCCGTTTACTCCTTAGTCTTTTCTTCTCCTTCAGATATCCTGCAAGACAGTGAAGGCAGAGGACCAGAGTTTTGCTTCTTCTAGCTGGGCTACCTTCCCAGGTGGACGAGCCCCACCTGCCCCTCACTTCCCTCTATGGCACGTTCAGAAACTGCCTTCTTGACCGTTGGACCCACTATTTCTCTCGTCCAATTGACCGGAGCCTGTCTTCACACGCAGAGGAAGCCCCTAACCGAAGGTTTGAGACCCATCGGCTACCCTCACCTAGTTCAGCTGGCCGGCCGAAACCGTTTTTGGGAGAGTGGCCCCTGTTGCATGCCAACAGCTTATAGGGGCCACAGGTGAGAGCAGAGTGCTGGGTGGGGACCAAAGGTGGACAAACTACCTATGATCGGACAGAACTTCCACTCACCCAAAGCATAAATTGTGGGCTTACTGTATTACTATACATCTTCCCTCAAAAAACACTTGATTCCAGACATCCTCTGCTCTGTCCATTTATAGTGGTAAAAGGTAAAGGTACCCCTGCCTGTATGGGCCAGTCTTGACAGACTCTAGGGTTGTGCGCTCATCTCACTTAAGAGGCCGGGGGCCAGCGATGTCCGGAGACACTTCCGGGTCACGTGGCCAGCGTGACGAAGCTGCTCTGGCGAGCCAGCACCAACGCAGCACACGGAACGCCGTTTACCTTCCCGCTATAAAGCGCTACCTATTTATCTACTTGCACTTAGGGGTGCTTTCAAACTGCTAGGTGGGCAGGAGCTGGGACCGAAAGACAGGAGCTCACCCCGCCGCGGGGATTCGAACCACCGACCATGCGATCGGCAAGTTCTAGGCGCTCAGGTTTTACCCACAGCGCTACCCGCGTCCCTCATTTATAGTGGTACCTTGGGTTAAGTACTTAATTCGTTCCAGAGGTCCGTTGTTGACCTGAAACTGTACTTAACCTGAAGCACCACTTTAGCTAATGGGGCCTCCTGCTGCTGCCGTGCCGCCGGAGCACGATTTATGTTCTCATCCTGAAGCAAAGTTCTTAACCTGACTTAATATTTCTGAGTCTGTAACCTGAAGCGTATGTAACCCGAGGTACCACTGTATATTTTTTCACTGCTTAGGAAACAGCGCCTTGTCTGAAGCCACCTTGCGAGAGGCAGGATTCGCATGTGGACCCCGATCCGTCCCTGAGCCGAGAGCTTACTCTAGCTCGAGATTTAGACTTTCTCGGGGAGTTTTTTAGTTCTGAGCGGCTCCATCAGGGCTGCCCCGTCTGTTGACAGAGACACTTCATTTGAGTTGATCTTGTTTGCTCATTAGCTGATGGTAGCAATTTGGAACGAATTACCCTGCGATGACAGAAAGTTCAAGCAAATCTCGGGTGGCCGGTGACTCATGTGACTGAATGGAGGAAGGGGGAATACTGGCAGCCTCTCTCTCCCCCCTCTGGGTTCCTGCTAACGACAAAAGGCTTAGGGAAATCCTCTGCAGGCCCTCATAATATCAGGGGAGCGTTTGAAAGCAAAGGTGGCAGCAGTTTTATGGTCTGGAGCCCCTTTCTGAAGCCACGCAGTTCTGGATCTGGCTGCCTGCAAACCACATTTATGCCCCTTTGGGTTCCGCGATGGAATAAAGACGACATTTAAACATGTGCAGCTTGCATGCAAGTCTGCAAGAAGCTGATTTCGGCTTGCAAAGTGAGATTTCCTCTCCTTCCCCCCGCAACCTCATGCTCCCCCAAAATCTGCCCCAGAGGTTTTCCCCAATCCCCTGGAGCAAATTTTGAGAGTGTGCTTAGGACTGAAGGTGAGAGGAGAAGAAGTTTCGTCTGTCGTAAGAAACAGAAGTGCAGTGCTGAAGGTTGCCCTGAAAAAGAAGGAAAACAATCGTTCGTTATTCTAAATTTCTTCCAGTGGTACCTCGGTTTTCGGATGTCTCCGTTGCTGAATGTTTCGGTTTTTGGATGCCGAAAACCCGGAAAGAAATGCTTCCGCTTCTGTTTTCGAACGCGCCTCGGAACGGCTTCCGATGCGTGTATCTGTTGTTTTTCAAAATTTTCTCTATTGAATTGGCAGACCACCCTTTGCGCCTTGGTTTTCAAATGTTTTGGAAGTTGAACGGTCTTCCGGAACGGATTGTGTTCGAAAACCAAGGTTCCACTGTACCAGGAAAGCTAGGTTGGAGTGAAGGGTACTTACTGAGCATATATTTAGTGTTATGTACTGAGTTGAATAGGATCCAAAATGCAGCAGTCTGATTGGTCCTAGAACAATAGGATTCTGAATGCAGCAGTCTGATTGGTCCCAGAACAATAGGATCCAGAATGCAGCAGTCTGATTGATCTGCAGGAGCCACCCAATCCAACTCCAGGTGGAAATGAATCCACAACCTGATTGGCCACAGGAGAATCCTGGAATTAGCCAATCACGTGGGGCCCATTGTGTAAATAATGTATATAAAGCAGACATTTTGGGGTAACTTCCATTCCTCACCACTATGAGCTGAATAAAGAGCACGAAATCCACACTCGACTCCGAGTATATTTCATTTAGTTTGTAAAATCGTACAAGTCACACCTCTCTAAGCGCCAGGGGTCTTCGAAGGGACTTGGCAGCGTTTAAAACAAACAAACGGAAGCCCAAGAAAGGTTCAGTTTCTTTTGATCCTGGGTTTCTATTGGCGGAATGCATTTTTACTTTTATTTGTGATTTTATGGGTTGGGTTTTTTTACGTTGTAAACTGCTTCTCAACATCTATCTATATCTTTAAGCCTGAAAAAAATTAAATAAATGAGAAAGTTCACCCTCTCCAGATCTAGGTAAATGTAGAAACATGAGAAAACGAGAGTAACAGAAGTGGACAGGGTCTTGCTTGCTGGTATCATGTTGGGATAAAAAAGGATGTAGTATTATTATTGCAAAAGCAGCTTTTCCTCCCTCTCCTCCCCCCGCCAATTGAAAACCGAAATGGGAGCTTCTCCAGTGATCTCTTGCAGAGCATTTAAGGGCAGCGTTTTTTAGGATTTGTTTGTTTGGGGATGATGGGCTGCTGAGCCTCTGAAGCTTTCTGTGTGAGAATTGAAGCCGGGTTTAAGCTGGAAATAGCTGCCACTAATGCTTTGCCAAAATCATTTCCTTTTTTGCAATTGTTTGGTGGGTCCTCTTCCCCTCCCCTCTCCTGTTTCCCAACACCCTTTAATTTTTCCACTGGTGAACATTCAAAATGGCAAAAAAATCTTCTGTTTGGAACTGTTCTCCTTTTCGTTTTGTTTTTTAATTTGAATTTCATTTTTGTTACGGAAATTACAGGGGGGGCGCACATCTTTAAAGTTAAATATTGCAAATATTATGCCTGAATATATCCTTCCAACTTGACAGCTCAGGGAAGTCACCTAACTTTAAAAAATAATATAAAATCATCTCCTTTCCCAGTTCCCCCCATTCCAAAGCTATTTTCCCCTGGCAAAAGGACTCCAGGAAGTTCTCAGAGAAGCCAAATCTCATCACCTGACTCGCCTCAGGCTCCAGACATGCAAAGGAACTTCTATTGTACTTTTGGGTGGTGGGTACTTAAGACATACCGTATTTTTCGCTCTATAACATGCACCAGACCATATCACACACATAGTTTTTAGAGGAGGAAAACAAGAAAAAATAAATTCTAAACGAAATAGTGGATAAATGATTTTTGTGGTTCATGCTGTGGCCACAGACATGTGATCTGACAGTGAGTTTGGAGTAGCACAATGCAAAAATCCTGAGGATCCATGTGGATCCATGCTTTGTAACCACGGAGGAGGGAAGGAAGGGGAACCATGGATCCTCTGCTCACGACTGCAGCAGACCCCCCCCCCCCGCCACCCGCAGGCATTCGCTCCATAACACGCACAGACATTTCTCCTTACTTTCTAGGAGGAAAAAAGTGAGTGTTATCGTGCAAAAAATACGGTATTTGTCTATGCTCATCTTATACCTGAGTCTTGCTCTCCCATGTCTGCTTATGCTAATCTTGTACCAAGGACTTGTCTGGACATGTTTGCCAAGGTTAACCCCTCCCCTTCGAACTGTATTCTGGGATGTGGTGGGAAAGTTTTAAAAGTCTTTGTCACCCCATCCTCGGGGTTCAAAATTTGCTCTTGGAACCTATTGCGCAATAAACTTTGGTCTACAGCTATTTGCATCGGTTGGCTGGACTCCTTCCTTTATTCCGCAGGGACCCGTGGGCTCTGCCCGACCAGCTGGGTGACTGAGCAGCCTCGCACCTAGATTTTTTCCCTAACAATTTTTCATATTACACATATTTGCATATTACACAATCTTTATATCAATCCGCATTTTCTTCAGCTTCCCTCTGCTCCTATCTGCAGTTACTTATTTTATATCTTTTTATTACTGCACATACAATTTAAATCTATTTTTAAACTTTTCGTTACATTCTCTTTTAGTTATGTTACTGTGCCGGTTTATTTCAACCCTACTAATGTTTTAAGTTGTCTACAATATGTCTTCAAATAATAAATTTTCTCCACTCAATCATAAAGAGTCTTTCATCTTGATTTCTTTTTCATCCGATAAGTTTCGCCATTTCTGCATATTCCATCAATTTAAATCTTCTTTTGTTGGAACTGTTTCTTCTTTCCAGCTTTCGGCATTTATCATACGAGCTGCTGTGGTAGTAAACATAAGTCAATTTTTATCTTCCTTGGGTTCCTCTCCACCAATTATTCCTAAAAGAAAGGTTTCTGGTTTTTAAACATAAGTTATCTTCAGCATTTTTCCCAATTCATTATATATCATTTCCCAGAAAGCTTTTACCATCTTGCATTACCACATGTGGAGAAAAGTACCTTCTTTCTCTTTACATTTCCGACAGGTATCAGATTTCGACTTATACATTTTTGCTAATTTACTAGGAGCCAAATACCATCTACATGACATTTTCATATAGCTTACTTTTATCGCATAGCATGCTGTGAATTTAAAATCTCTCCCATACAGCTAAATCAATATTATGTCCTATATCCATCGCCTCCTGTTCTACTTGTTTTAGACTTGGACCGGTTCTGTCTGTCTGTATGTGAAAAGGCTGTGACTGATTCCCATGAGCTACTAGACTGAGTGGGAATTTGAACCCTGAACTCACAGGTCCTAGTCTGACACTCTAACCACTACACCACCCTGCCTTCCTCGAGTACTTCTACTATGGGGCAGCTCTAAAAATTCAGTAGGTAGATAAATATGGGAAAAGCAAAATGTCAGAGAAGGATCGGAAATATTTTCCTTGAAGCTTGAATTCATTTTATTCTGGATTTGTTTGATTTGATGTTTTAATGTGCTGCAAACCGCTTTGAGATCTTTTTTCTTTAAAATATAAAGCGGTATAGAAATGAAAAGTAATTATAATTACAATAAATTCCATGGCAAAAATAATGGCGGCCAGACATTTTATATAGGCATTTTATATAGCGCGTTCCGGCTTCACCTCCTACACGCTTCTGAAATGGCAGCTAGCTGGAGGTTTAAAAGTCTCTTGCAAAGTGGTTCTGGAGCGCTGGGAATATGATCTCAGTGTCTACCAGACAGCTCCAGCGAAAAATTATTTACACAGCGGCTCGGGGAGTTGTGGGCTCCTCGGGAGGCAGCTTAGAATGTCAGCTGCCTCCTCCTTTTCTATTTCTGTATTTATTTTTTTGCCAAGGTGCTCAGTGCATCCTCAGAAAAGGATGCTAGGGGGGCAGGGGCAGGAGGGATAAAACTTGATTCCATAGAAAAGGAAGCAAGCAATTTCAGTTTCAAGAAAATGGGGTTGCTTTGCCAAACCACTCTGCTACCCGTCTCATCCTGCTGCCTCCATTGGGGGGGGCCTCCCTCCATTGCATCCATAGCAGTGACCCGAGGGAGGAGCGCAGAGAGGTGAAAAGTCGTGGTGCATCTGCAGAAGCACAACCGGTCGCCTTCGTCTGCCCCAGCTGCAACAAAACATGTCTCTCCTGTATCGTTTTCTACAACCACAGCAGGCGCTGCGAGTTCCAACTGTTTGGCTTCACCCCTAAAGGCACACTCCTCTGTTGTCTCCCGAGACAGAACGATGCCAACCAAGCAGCGGCCGAGGAAGCAGCTCAGGTGCCTGGGGTGGCGCGCCCAGGGGCGGGGCAAGCTGCCCATAGGGGTGGGGCGTACTGCAAGTCCTCCGGAGCATAGCTGTCAACCCTCCTTTATTTGGCGGGAAACTCCCTTATCCCAGCGCCGTGTCCCACTGCTGTCCCTTATTGGTGATATCCCTTAAATTTCCTAGGTTTCAAAGGAAGCAGCTCCTCTCCCTCCCTCCCAGGCAGGAGGGAGGCTCCAACTGTGTTGCTTGGCTGCGTTGCTCACCCAATAAGGAGTCTAAGAACGACTGGGGGGTGGAGCTTGCATGCCTTGTGCCGATCAAATCGGCCGCGTTACCTGGGGACTCGCCTTTGCTCCGCGCTTCCCAGCGGAGAGGTGACGGCGGTTTTCCTTGCTGCATCCCCTTTTTCCGGGTTGCTGCGCTGTGGGAACCACCGCTTGAGGCTTCGTTTGGCTGCTGGCTGGGCTTTCTGCCTTTGGCTCAGAGAGGCTCAGAAGATGAACATACCTGTGCTTGGAAAATCCCTTCTTTTGGCTGCTGATCCCTTATTTTCGAGGCTGCTGGTCCCTTATTTTCAAATCTGTAAATTGACAGCTATGCTCCGGAGTCTGCCTGCCTCCTCCCATTCAGCCGCCCTACAGCTGGGGGAAGGCAGCGGGCCGACCGTTTGGGGAGCGCAGAGCCTGCACGCGCCCCAGCCACTGCGTCTCTCCCAGGAGAGAAATGTGGCTTGGGCGTGCTGCAGGCCCTGCGGTGAGTGCCGCCCGCCATTTTGTCACCCCCCTCAGTGGTGACACCCAGGGCGGCCTGCACTCAATGTACTCCTCCCTTCCTCTGCCCCTGCAAACATCCTTGCCCTGAGACAGAGTACTGCTCCTCCTGGCTCAGTATATTGTCTACCCCAGCGGTTCTCCATCCTTTTTTGGGCCACTGCCTCCTTGATTCCACAAATTCGCTCCCGGTGGTGCTCCCTACCCTACAAAAAGCAATATTCAGAATAGCAGGTAGCATGTCCCGCTAAGGGAGATAGCAATGCGGGGAAATCCAAAATGGTCACATTGGCTCAAAATCCAGTTGAAACTTTTCAGTTTAATTAAATCAAGAGAATGGGGCTGATAACGCCAAGGTCATGGGTTCGATCCCCGTATGGATGCATGTTCCTGCATTGCAGGAAGCTGGACTAGATGATTGATGGGACTCTTCGATTCTAACATTGTGTTGTTGTTGTTTAGTCGTTTAGTCATGTCCAGCTCTTTATGACCCCCTGGACCAGAGCACGCCAGGCACTCCTGTCTTCCACAGCCTCCCGCAGTTTGGTCAAACTCATGCTGCTACCTTCCAACCATCTCGTCCTCTGTCGTCCCCTTCTCCTTGTGCCCTCAATCTTTCCCTGCATCAGGGTCTTTTCCAGGGAGTCTTCTCTTCTCATGAGGTGGCCAAAGTATTGGAGCCTCAGCTTCACGATCTGTCCTTCCAGTGAGCACTCAGGGCTGATTTCCTTCAGAATGGATAGGTTTGATCTTCTTGCAATCCATGGGACTCTCAAAAGTCTCCTCCAGCACCATAATTCAAAAGCATCCATTCTTTGGTGATCAGCCTTCTTTATGGTTCAGCTCTCACTTCCGTACATCACTACTGGGAAAACCATAGCTTTAACTATATGGACCTTTGTTGGCAAGGTGATGTCTCTGCTGTGCCACACTCTGCCAGTTCCCTCCTCCGTCTCTGGTGGAGGAAGATGGGGATGAATCGGTTGGCTCCAGGACCTGTCATTTTCTCTGACTCCTCCTATCATTGGCTCTGGTGCCACCGCTTCTTGACCACCCCGCCTTCCATCCTGTCTGTCCAAATGGGTGTCCCGCCTTCCTTTTGGACTGGCCAGTCACGGGTGGGGTCATGTTTTCCCTGGGCCAATAGCGATCCTCCTTCAACTTCCCGCATGGCGGTCCTCATTCCTGCTCTTCGGATGATGCTACTACCAAGAATTGAGAGAGAAAGCAGGAGGTCCATGTCACACACACAAAATGGTACCAGGTTGGAAAAAAATGTGCTTCTGATCCTACAACCCAGGAAATTTTGCTTTGTGTTCCTCCTTCCTCGTTTCCCATATAGCACTTCTCTGGCCTGACCATTTCAGCGCAGTGAATATTATAGGATGGCAAATCTTGCAAGCACAGAAGTGGTTATCCTGGAAATTTTTCCCACAAAATTAAAAAAACACCACTATTTTTTGCCTCTGATGATTATTTTTTTAAAGACATAATGAGGACTGTATCATACACTTCAGAGAGAATCTTATAACTTTTTTGTTGTTGTTCTTCCCGATTGTTCCTCTGGAGATACCAGCTGTAGAATAGTCAAGTGTGTGTTCTGAGAGTTATGTAACCTGTTGCCGAGATGAAAAACTGAAAACAAAAACCCATCTTGCCCGTATTACTTCACCTTCTTTGTCGACACGAAATCTTGCTTCTGGTGCCTTTCTTTTTATGAAGATTCTCCATTCGCAGAGTGGCTTCTTTTGAAGTCACGGATGATCTCGCCCAGGAATAGTGACTAAGAGCGGCTGGATTTTGGCCGTTAGGAAAGAGGTCGTGGTATACCATGGAGAACCCGGGGGTGGACCTTTCCAAATCGGACAAAGGATATATATTCAGAGGTGACGCTGCAATCAATTTGGGATCCAGCACAATGCCCGGTTACATTTCCTTAAACCCAAAAGATCTGCTGCCAGTCTCTGTAGGCCAGGGATTGCCAACCCAATGCCCTTGGGCTCCTGTAAGCCGTTCAGCACCTCCTGTGATGCTCATGACAGATCTCAGCAAATAATCCCTGAGCAATGCGCAAGAGACTCTTCACTCTTCCTGCTCAGTTCTGTTTCCGCTGGCGCAGCCTCTCCTATATTGAACATGGTCCCTTGAGCATGCTCAACTTCTGCTGGGTGCCAGGACTGCCTACCCAGTCTGCCATCCCTTCTGAGCAGGGCAGAGGTGCAAAGAGCCTCTCTTTTTGCGTGTCAGGAGCCAGAGTCAGGGGCAAGTCAGCAATAAAACACTCAGTGCCAGTGAAGTTAACTCTTTTTTTAAATTTTTTAATATGTATGTATTTATTTATTTTTAATATTGCAATACATACAGTGGTACCTCGGTTAAGTACTTAATTCATTCCAGAGGTCCGTTCTTAACCTGAAACTGTTCTTAACCTGAAGCACCACTTTAGCTAATGGGGCCTCCTCCTGCTGCTGCGCCGCTGGAGCACAATTTCTGTTCTTATCCTGAAGCAAAGTTCTTAACCTGAAGCACTATTTCTGGGTTAGCTGAGTCTGTAACCTGAAGCGTATGTAACCTGAAGCATATGTAACCCGAGGTACCACTGTATATGAAATCTTTACATAATGATACATATACATTATATTCTTAAATTCACATTTTCACATTTCATTATGTACCAACATTTATCCATTTCTTATTTCTTGCCCTGTGCCTTCCCTCCACCTGTCCTTGTTATTCTTTTGTTAACTTTATTATTGAGATTGCAATTTTGTATCTTAATAATTAAACATCTTATATATCTGCTTAGCTTAACTTAACTTTGTGGAATCAGTCTATACATATCAATAAATTCTTGTTGGAGCATCTTTTGGTCATGTATTCTTCTACACATTTCCATTCCTGTTTGAGATTTTGATTAGATTGCATTCTAATTGTTGCCGTCATTTTTGCTAATTCAATCATTTCAAAAAAATTATGTTGCCAATCTTTCAATGTTGGTACTTCTTCTGACTTCCAATTTTTTGCAATCAATAACCTTGCGGCGGCTGTTGCATATAAAAAGATTCTCTTCATGAAGTTAAGTCTTTGTTCAAAGAAACCAAAACAGCACAGGCCTAGTGATCACAGCAACTCTTCCCAGTGGGTCTTGCCCCAAGGAGGCAGTTGCAAGGACTGAAGTTACCCCTCCTTCCCACCTCTCTCAGACTTTTCCTCCAGGTACTTCCCCAGCATCTCAAGACTCCTTCGTCCTGTCTCTCTTTGCCACAACCTCTTCATTCCTCTCCATGTTCTGGAAGACTGGGGGGAGAGGAGCTTGTCACAGCAGGAGGGGGAGACCCCCTGGCTTCTTCAGCAGCTTCCCTGATCTCCCCCTCTTGGCCCCCCTCCTCTCCTGCCTCTGCTTCTGCCGCTGGGTCTGGTCTTCTCTCTGACACAGACTCCTCCTGCTCACTCAAGCCTGTTGCCTCTTCCACTTCCGACACCTCCTCTTCCGAGTCTGCTCCCTCTTCTCCCTCTGACCACTCATTGTCGTCCCACCACCAGTCCCCTGGCTCTGAGCCTTCTTCCCTTGGTGGCCCCCCCAGCTGCTGCAGCCAGCCAGTCCATGACATTGACGGAGCAAACGCAACGGTGGCTGGCAGTCAGTGCCTTTGTTTTCGTGTGTTTAGCAGGCACTTGGCACAATGGGTCAGTGCATCTGGCTGCGACCCTGAAGGTTGGTGGTTCTAGCCCACCCAGGAACGGCTGTGCGCAGGATTCCTGCACTTTTGATGCAATGTCACCTATTTATTACTATAATAACAACAACAACAACCTCCCTGGAAGCAAATTGGAATGGACGCTCAATAAACACAGATTTTCTAGAAGTGTTCAGAGTCCGGGATCAACCAGGAATAAATGGTTTTCCCCATTACTTGCTCCCTGTGACCCCTCTTTGCTTCTGGTGTCTCTTTGAGCTCCTGTGTTCTTCCTTATCTTCTGGAGATGGCTTTGTGACACTGATGCGCTCTCTCTCTCTCTCATATCATGCGTTTTGCATTACTGGCCATATTTCCATTGCCCTTTGTCAGGGAACTGCCTTCAGCTCAGAGGTGAGAGGTGGAAGAGCAGTTGTGTTACAGGGAGCCTCCGAAGATCTTGCGAAGCAGTTCCTCCTCTGGCAAGGAGGAAAGCCCCGCCTCCAGTTGGGAGGGGGTGCAGGGACCAGGAGATGCTAGGGAGAGCCCCCACACTGAGCCTGAGCAAACCGGAGAGGAGGGAAGTACCCCTTTGCCAGCGCCCACTCTGTGCAGGAGGTTTGGGTACAGAGAGGGGAGGAGAAGGATGGGGGTCACATGACTGTTATGCTGGGGGAGGTACAAGGACTGGCCGGAGTCTTACCTGTTTGCTCTCGAGCAACCACACCACCACCTGACACCCTTAATCCACCTGAGCCAGGTCAAGGAATAGCAAGGCATTCCCTGCCTCTCTGCTCTTGTCCCTGTTGGCTCCACTGGCAAACTCAGCATGCAAAATCCATAAGTGCTACATGGTGCGCACCCGGTTCTGAGAGTCGTGGGACAGCGCCGGAAATCTTGCATTCTCACAGGCTTTCCTGATGCAGAGCATCAAGCAGGAGGGAAACGTCCGATGTGATGATATTGGGGGCTTTCTGTGCGTTTGGTTCCGCCCTGGTTCTCACCCACCCCTCCTTATTTCTGTTTGCAAGGTTGGGAGACAATTGAAATTATGATTGTGGGAAAATATGGAAGTTACACACAGGTGGGAAGAGGAGAATGTGAGTCTTCATCTTGTTTTAGGTTCCTCAGACCAGAGTCTGGAGGGCAATCTGAACGGACCTTTCCTTGTTATGTTAACTAGCAGGCTATGATAGGGTTACCAGACGTCCCCGGTTCCTGGGGACAGTCCCCGTATTTGCAAATATGTCCCCGGAGAAATTCCGTCCCCGGATTTTATTAAATGTCCCCAGGAAACGTGGCAGCAGCAGTCTCAGCAGCCTGGAGCCATATATACATATGAAAACAGTGCGATAGAAACCCAATTTCTAACAGCCTCAGACTTTGCCCACTAACTTCTTTTTTAAAGATGCAAAAAGTTTCAGGTTACTTGCAATAGGAATGTAAACTCTGTAATTTTGAAATTACAATTGGGGAATATTTGATAGCGCGGGTTGTAGAATAAGGAATGAGAACCATTAATAGGAAACTTAATTAGGTAACATCAGAAAAGTTGATCTGGTATGTTGGGACTGCATGCTTCAGTTGTCATTTAGTGTACTTTTGGGATTCTTAGTTTCAAAAATCTGGTAACCGTAGGCTAACTGGATGCAGGAGAACTGAGTTCAATGGGGGGAGGAAAGGAAGGCAAAAGTTCTCATGCCCCCCCAAGCCAGCCGCCCCTCTCCCTCCCACGTGCACGTTTTCTGGCTGCCTGCGCGTCCCTGGCACGCTTCCCTGGACGCAGCAGCAGCACCAGAGCACGGAGAGGAGGCGGTTGCTATCGGCTGCGCTCCTAGCCGCTGGAAACTGAGCCGGGTGGGCTGGAGCCTGCGCGCAGTCCAGCTAGGAAGGAATTAGCAGGAAGGACATGATCCTTTCCCCTTTGCTTGCTGTGAGGGCTGGGGATTTCCTTGCTCTTTATTACATTTGTCTGACACCAGTCCCCTTGTTCGGCCCGTCTGCTTGCTGCGAGGTGATGCTGCGGCGGCCGGCGATGAGCAACGGAAGGGGAAAGGATCGTGTCCGCCTACTAGTTCCTTCCCAGCCGTGTCACCTTGCTGCAAGCAGGCACACTGAGCAAGGGGACTGGTGGCAGAGAAACGCAACAGGCAGCAGGGAAATCCGCTGTGTTTAGCGTGTGTGCTGGGTGTGCGTCCTGTTTTGTTGGCGCTTGGTTGTGTGTACGTGTTGTGTGCCTGCGCTTCGCTGAAGGAAAGGGGAGAGCTCCCCACACCTCGCTTTCAACACGTCCTGCTCTGTGTGTTTGCACCGGGGCTTCTAGAGAGGAGCAGCGCGCTGCGCTTGGCATCCCGATGCTCATACTCATCCCTTCCCCTTTATGCCCCTTTCCTCTTTGGGGCACGTCAGCCGCACTTGGATTCTTTCGAACGTGCCTGCGCATTTCTTCTGCTGGATTTAATACATTGCATGGTGATGTATGGAAGTGAGAGCTGGACCATAAAGAAGGCTGATTGCCAGAATTGATGCTTTTGAATTATGGTGCTGGAGGAGACTCTTGAGAGTCTCATGGACTGCAAGAGGATCAAAACTCCCCATTCTGAAGGAAATCAGCCCTGAATGCTCACTGGAAGGACAGATCCTGAAGCTGAGGCTCCAAGACTTTGGCCACCTCATGAGAAGAGAAGACTCCCTAGAAAAGACCCTGATGTTGGGAAAGATGGAGGGCACAAGGAGAAGGGGACGACAGAGGACGAGATGGTGGGACAGTGTTCTCGAAGCTACCAGCATGAGTTTGACCAAACTGTGGGAGGCAGTGGAAGACAGGAGTGCCTGGCGTGCTCTGGTCCATGGGGTCACGAAGAGTTGGACACGACTAAACAACAACAACATGGGGGGGGGCTTTTTGTTTTTAAATTAACAAAAGCTCAGTTTCAAAGCAAACTTTAATCTGTGGTGTTGACTTTTTTTCTTAATTTTTTAAAATAACCTTCCCCCCTCTTTTTAAGAAAATTATTTATTTATTTATTTATTTTTAAAAGTGTCCCCGGATTTATTGGAAAAAATCTGGTAACTGATGTTTTGTGGAGTGTCTTTGTGCATTATTTTACATTGGTAGTATCAGCAAAACTTCTACATTTTAAATGCCTCCCCCCTCCTAGTGACTTTAAGTCGCTGACGACTTCTTTTTTTAAAACAGGAGAAAAGGGCAAAGCATACAAGGAGATAAATCCAGGTGCTCTGTAGCTTGTGAACTTGTAGTGTTGAGTGTACGGTGTCTGCAGAATTTTAAATTTTAAAATGAAAATTGCTCAATTGAAAGAGCAAAGAGGTTTGGGCAGCTCCAATGTGTTTTTTCTACGTTCGCTCCCCTGACTTCAGGTTGCAGGATGTTTTGGAAGTCGACCGGGTCATTTGGAAGTCTGGGTGTACAAGCCCCCCCATTCTTATATGAAACTTCTTTTATACAGTGGTGCCTCGCAAGACGAAATTACGGTTTCAGAAAAGTTTTGGAAAAGCTTCAAAAATACCAAAGTTATCAAAAACCTTAAAAAAGGCTACCACACCGCGTGCTATGAGTTGCTCCTCGAAGTCAAGTCGCAACTGTATTAACGGTTTTAAGAAAAAGGAAACAAACTTGCAAGACGTTTCCGTCTTGCGAAGCAAGCCCATAGGGAAAATCGTCTTGCGAAGCAACTCAAAAAACCAAAAACCCTTTCGTCTTGCGAGTTTTCCGTCTTGCGAGGCATTCGTCTTGTGAGGTACCACTGTACAATGGGTTCCTTCTAGGCTTGTCGCTGTTTTCCAGAACTGCTGTGCAAATTTCAGAGAAGTGCGAATTTTGAAGGACCCAGCTAAGTTTCTCTGTGTGTGTTGTTTCTGGGATTGCAAAGACAGCCAGATCTCCTGCTCATCCCTACCCTTAGATGACCGTAATCGACTCTGCCCTACATTGGCACCCTGCAAGGGAAAATCATCAGGAGAGGGCAAGTGCTCTCGCAAGGAAGCTTATCTGCTGATACTGATCATCTCACCAGGGAGCTGCAAGCTTCTTAGGGATGCCAGAGTTTTTCTGGACACCTTTGGAGAGCCGTCAGTGTGCATGAGTTCCATCCCTTGTGCAAAAACGAAGGTGCAAAGCCCGGAATAGGGCTGCAATGTTGAATGTGCTAATGGTTAGATCAGGGGTCGTCAACGTGCTCCCTACCGCCCACTAGTGGGCATTTCAGGATCCTGGGGGGGGGCGGTCGGGGTTCTGCGGAACAAGTTGAATCCTCCTTCCGTCGAGCGCTGGTGGGCGGTAAGGAAATTTTACCATCAAGAAAGATGCATTAGTGGGCAGTAGGTATGAAAAGGTTGACTACCCCTGGGTTAGATTGGGCTGGGTGACTTTGTCAGTTTTGGTTTCTCTGTCTCTCATTTTTCCAGTCTTAAATTTAGTTCTCCACATTTCCACATCACTGTGGATTTTTATTTTTATTTTAAAAAAAGACATTCACCAGCGAATTTCTCCCAATATACACGTTGCCGTGCAATTTTTCTCCAGACGCTCATTTTTGGCCCCCTCATGAGAAGAGAAGACTCCCTGGAAAAGACCCTGATGTTGGGAAAGATGGAGGGCTCAAGGAGAAGGGGACGACAGAGGACGAGATGGTTGGACAGTGTTCTTGAAGCTACCAACATGAGTTTGTCCAAACTGCGGGAGGCAGTGGAAGACAGGAGTGCCTGGCGTGCTCTGGTCCAGGGGGTCACGAAGAGTCGGACACGACTAAACAACAACAATGCTCATATAATACAATTTTAGCTTGGGTTTTAACCGCTGTGTGCATAAAATGCAGTTTATGCGTTTGGATGCATTTTTGCACAGCTGATGTCAGAAGCCAGAGTCAGGCGTAGGTGAGCAATAATTAACAAAAGCCCTCTTTATTCAAAACAACCAAAACAGCGCAGGCCTAGCGATCACAGCAATTCTTCCCAGTGGGTCTTGCCCAAGGAAGCAGTTGTGTGGATTGAAGGTGCCCACACCTTTCTACCGCTCTCTAAGCCCCCCCCCCCCAGTTCCTTTCCCAGCAGCCTAAGGCTCCGTCGTCTTGTCTCTCTTTGCTCCGCCCTTTTCATACCTCTTCTCCGAGAGAGAGAGAGAGAGAGAGAGAGAGGGAGAGAGAGAGGGAGAGGAAGAGATAAGGCTGACTTCCATTCTCAGACTTTCCAAGCCTAGAAAAAGTAAACACAGAACAACAAACCCCTGTGTTGCAAACTTAACACAACCAACAATACAAGCAAAACAAAGACCAGCATACTAGATAGCACTGCAATTCTTATTGCATAATATACATGATTTAGCACAACAAAAGCAAAATGTGTACACTTGTAAATTCTCTAATATATTTGAAATCAAATGAACACACGTCTGTCAATCTTTGAAAGTCCGTAGAAGTATAATAAGTCTATGGTTGAAACAAAGTAATAGATGCTATCCTGTGGGCTAAGTGGTAAAACTTTCTTTTTTAAAACATGTTCTCATGACCACTGCTCCTTGCGCATTTTTCCAATCTATGGGTTGCGCTGAAGAAGATTCCTGCGAAACTGTCAGATTATCCGGGATCACTGTCCTACATTGTGATTCACTTACTACTTCGGCACCATGAACGCCTAAAAAAAGTTTTCCCGTCCTGTGGGGAGTCTTAAAATGGGCATCCGGACTCTGGCGCTCCGGTACGAAATTAAGCCTCGAGACTCGAGTTCTCCAGCGGGTACCTTTTGGTTAACTGCGGGCTGCCGGAGGATGCCGACATTGACCTAGTTTCCGCGGGTGATCAAAAGATTGCCTCCTGCCCAAGTTTAATAGGTCAGCTGGTCTCCCCAGTGCAGGGAAGCCCTTTCCGAAAGGAGGAAGCCCGTTGCTTCTTGCAACGAGTGCTGTGTGCCCAAGCTAGCTTGGTGCAAATCTGGAGATCTTGGGATGGAGGAGGGAAGGAAAACAGAAACCCCCAGGCCCTTTGTTATGTACTGAGTTGAATAGGATCCAGAATGCAGCAGTGTGATTGGTCCTAGAACAATAGGATTCAGAATGCAGCAGTCTGATTGGTTCCAGAACAATAGGATTCAGAATGCAGCAGTCTGATTGGTCCACAGGAGCCACCCAATCCAGCTCCAGGTGGAAGTGAATCCGCAACCTGATTGGCCTACAGGAGAATCCCGGAACTAGCCAATCACGTGGGGGCCATTGTGTAAATAATGTACATAAAGCAGACATCCTGGGGGAACTTCCATTCCTCCTCGCCACTATGAGCTGAATAAAGAGCATGAAATCCACTCTCGACTCCGAGTATATTTCACCCTTCCATCTTAATGTGCCAGGCATTATCGAGTAGGCATTTAGAAGGTGCCAGGTTCCAGTGGCGTAGCACAGGGGCGGTTGCCCCGGGGCACAAAATTTCAACACCTGGTCCTGCCTCAGAACAGCTGCACGCTTCCAATGCTGGGCTCTGTTGAAAATGGCATCTCCCTGAAAACTGGGGAAAACTTTCTGAAAGGCAGAGCTGTTTGACAGTGGAATGGTCTCCCGTGAGAGGTGGTGGGCTCTCCTTCTTTGGAGGTTTTTAAGCAGAGGTTGGATGGCCATTTGCCAGGGCTGGTTTAGCTGAGATTCCCTCATTGCAGGGGGTTGGACTAGATGGCCCTCGTGGTCCCCTCCAACTCTCCAATTCTGTGATTCGAAGCTTCTCTGAATACACACATGCAGCATATACATGACCCTAAACCACTACATTGGGCTACCACATTTAATTTTAAACTGGTTAATTGAGATTCAAAATGACCTGAACAGATTGGGGAACGGGGCCCAAACTAACCAAATGAATTTCAAATGTGTGGCAGGAATAATCAGGTGCACAAATGTAAGATAGGGGACGCCTGGGTTGCCAGTAGTTTGTGTGAAAGGGATCTAGGGGTCTTGGTGGACCACCAGCTGAACATGAGTCAACAGGGTGATGCGGGAGCAACAAAAAAAGCTAATGCTGCTCTGGGCTGCATCCACAGAAGTCTAGTGTCCAGATCAAGGTTAGTACAGTGGTACCTTGGGTTACAGACGCTTCAGGTTACAGACTCTGCTAACCCAGAAATATTCCCTCGGGTTAAGAACTTTGCTTCAGGAGGAGAACAGAAATTGCGTGGCGGTGGTAGCAGGAGGCCCCATTAGCTAAAGTGGTGCTTCAGGTTAAGAACAGTTTCAGGTTAAGAACAGACCTCCAGAACGAATTAAGTACTTAACTCAAGGTACCACTGTAATAGTCCTGCTCTATTCTGCCTGAGTCAGACCACACCTGGAATGCTGTGTCTTGTTCTGGGTGCCACAGTTTAAGAAGGATGTGCAGAGGAGAGCAACCAAGATGATCAAGGGTCTGGAAACCAAGCCTTATGAGGAACGGTTGAAGGAACTGGGTATATTTAGCCTGGAAAAGAGGAGACTGAGAGGAGATATGAGAGCCATCTTCTAATATCTCAAGGGCTGTCACATGGAAGATGGAGCGAGCTTGTTTTTTTCTGCTCCGGAGGGCAGGACTCGAACCCATGGCTTCAAGTTACAAGAAAGGAGATTCAACATTAGGAATAACTTTCCGACCTTAAGAGCTGTTTGACAGTGGAATGGTCTCCCTCCGGAAAGGAATAGAATCCAGGAGGTTTGCCTCTGTTCTCACCGACTTCAGTTTAAGCAGTTTTCATTTCTCTTTTAATTTGTATAACTCCTTTCTATATTATTATACACAGCAAAGATCACACAATCTGATCCAATACAAAAAGTCATAATAAAAACAATTTATATCAAATAAAGCAATATTCAGTAATTGATTAGAGTTATTAGTAAGCAACAAAGTTAAATATCAGCAAATAATAATTAAACTGTTTACACTTAATCGTTATAATAAAGAATTACTAAATTATAATCAATAAAAATAATAGCAAGTCACCATGCATAAAATACCTCCAAACGTACAAAACCACGTCAAAGGATCAAACTGAAAAACAAGGACACACAATAAATATACAATTATTTTTTAAAAAAATATCCCTGAACTCCTTTCTCAAAGTTGGTAGAGCCTGCAACTCTTAATCTCTGAGTTGTGGGTTCGAGAACCAACGATGGACCAAAAAAATCCTGCATTGCAAGGGGTTGGACTAGATGACCCTTGTGGTCCCTCGCAGCTCCACAATTGTACGATTCTGTTCCTAAAGTTTACTAAGGCAGGTCAGGGCAAGCTGCCGTCTCGCCTGGGAAGAGTTAATGGAACTTGGCAGGCGAGCGCTTCCTGGTATCGGCCAATCGGGGGGAACAAAGGTTGGCAACAGGTGATGGGTTTGTTTGCGGCAGGTATTAATTTTAGTTTTTCTCCAGAAGTCCCTGCAGGCGAGGAAGCAGCTTAGAGCCCAGCGAGGGCCAGGATCCGCAGGGAGCATGGGAGCCAGCCTCTCCTGGAGCGTGGAGGTAAATGACCTGAGGCATTCCTGGTTTTAAAAAGGACTCCTTTAAAAAAAAGGAAAATAAAGAAACTTGCTTCCCGCCCACCTCCCTTTGCAGGGTAATCTGAAACTCCCCTCTTTTGAATAAGGCAGGACCTGCCCAGGCTGGGAAGATAAACTGAGAAGCCAGCTCTGTCCTTGCTAGCTGAAGAAGGAGGCGTCAGACAGGTGGGTTTCTGTCCGCAGGTGCAGAGCAGACATTCTGTTGCTGCTGCATTAGAATTTGAGCCGGAATCTCTGACCCGTCCCCTTCCTTTTCCCACTGGAATTGCGTTTTTGCGGTTTGTTTCCAAGCCCCGATAGGTTTGGAGCGCGGAGGGGGAAATCTCAGACCCAGTGGCCCTTGAGATATCTCCGTCTGGCCCCCGGAACCTCTCCCCAGGTCATACGCCCGCTCCTGGGCAGCAGCCCCTTTACCAGCTCTGCTTTGCACCCTCCTCGATTCATGGAATCGGAAGGGACCACGAGGTCGTCTAGTCCAACCCCCTGCAATGCAGGAATCTTTTGCTCGAACCCGCGGCCCTGAGATTAAGTGTCTCAGGCTCTGCCGACTGAGTTATCCTTTTGCCTGTCTGGAATATGGCAATGCCTCTTGCTTGCTTGGATAGAGGACAGAGGACAGGGGTGGGGGTGAGTGGGGGTGTAGCAACAAACCTACTGCACAGTGGCGAAATTCGCACCCGCTACTTGCCCGCATTCTCCTCTGGCAGCGCCCACTGCTGGAATGTGGCCCCCAGAAGGTTGCTTAGAATGGGAAGTGGCCCTTGAGCTGGAAAAGTGTTCCTGTCCCAGTTTTAGAAAACCAGGATCATGTTGCTTTGACACCTGTAAGCTTCTTCCAGCAGCCCTTTCGTGGGGGGAATACTTAAAAAAATGTAATAATAAATACAAGCCGTCGCCAGGGCTGTCTGCCCTGATCTGCTGCTTTTCCTGCAGAAAATCTCACCCGCCTCCTTTTTGCACCCAGAGGTGCTGTTTGCAGCAAATGCGTTTGGGGAGTTTTCACCTCCTCTTGAGTAAGTGGCTTTGCACGATGTCTCCTTGCTCACCTGACACTCTGCTTTTCATTCCTTTGCTCAGAGCAGATTGCAGGGCTGGACTTTGCCCGCTCGGCATCTAATAAGGCCGGGTTCGAGTTCTGGCAGGGGTGATATAGCCTCTGCCTCGTGAGTAGGGCTGCTAGGTTTCTTCTCCCGCAGAACTCCCAGGTCTTTGAAAACTGCATGGCAGGTTTGGACTGAGCGAGCGCAGCGGTTGCTGTCATGGTGTCCCTGTTGTCTTGCCGCACCTCTGCTTGTTGTAGAGCAGTTAAAGGCATGGGAGCGCTGCTTCCCCCGAGAAGCTGGCAACCCAACCCTCCCATTTGTGAGGATTGGGGTCTCTAAGAACCAGCCCCCCCCCCCAAAAAAAACCTTTACATGCATGCTAGCACAAGCAAATTGTCAAGAGCTGCCACTGGCAGATTCACACATACACACCTCACCAGTGTTAGTTCCAACACTTGAGACTGCCATCATATGCTCCATTACTTGTGGGGGGAGTTCTTTTTAGATTATGGGATGTGTTTGGCCCAAGTTAAAAGCTGCTGGAAAGATCTGTTTCGATTTCCGAAGGCAGCAAAATTTTTAAAGGGACTTGATGGGGCTCTGTGTTCAAGAGACTGCCTTTGAAAAGTGTTCAGAAACGTTAGCTAGTCCAGAGCATGGTGGCAACTGGAATTGACTGCACCCGTTTTTCAAAAGGTAATACTGGCTTCAATTTAGCTTTCAAGATTCAGTATTTAAATCCCAGTTTGGCCTGGGACCAGGATACCTGTACAGGGAAGTTTTTAATGTTTGATGTTTTACTCTGTTTGATGTTTTAATTTGTTGGAAGCCTCCCAGAGTGGCTGCGTTAACCCGGTCAGATCCAACAGGGTTCAACTTATATCCTTACGTTACTATTTTAGGAGACTGGTTTATTTTGATTTTTAAGGACCCTTAGACAGCCCTTTGCAGATCAATCTGCAGTTTTTCAGGAGGGAAAGTGTATTTACAGTTCTGTATTGTTGCGTCGTGAGAATGGAACGGGGTTATTTGAGGGACATCACTTGTCTGAAAGGGTGGGTGGTTCTGGGGACAAAACTGCTTCTGTGGCTTTGGAGTGGAATAATTGGTCAGCTTTGCTTATACCCCATAGAATACCTTTGCTTGAAAGGAGAGGGAGAGCTATTCCCAGGGGGAATGGTGCAACGAGATAAACAATTGCATCAGGAGCAATGATGGGTTGTGTACAAAACAGAGGAAAGGTGTTTTTTGCTACTGGAGCAGAACAGATGCTCATGGGGCCTGCAGAACAACCCAGGTTCGACTTCAATCACCAGACCCTCACAGTGTCCCTGTTTTCCAGGGACAGTCCTGGATTTCCAGAAGCCGTCTCAGCTTCTGATTTGATTCCGGAAAGTCCTGCTTTTCCTTGTTGTTGTTGTTTAGTCGTTTAGTCGTGTCCGACTCTTCATAACCCCCTGGACCTGAGCACGCCAGGCACTCCTGTCTTCCACTGCCTCCCACAGTTTAGTCAAACTCATGCTGGTAGCTTCGAGAACACTGTCCCACCATCTCGTCCTCTGTCGTCCCCTTCTCCTTGTGCCCTCCATCTTTCCCAACATCCGGGTCTTTTCCAGGGAGTCTTCTCTTCTCCTGAGGTGGCCAAAGTCTTGGAGCCTCAGCTTCAGGATCTGTCCTTCCAGTGAGCACTCAGAGCTGATTTCCTTCAGAATGAAGAGGTTTGATCTTCTTGCAGTCCATGGGACTCTCAAGAGTCTCCTCCAGCACCATAATTCAAAAGCATCAATTCTTTGGCGATCAGCCTTCTTTATGGTCCAGCTCTCACTTCCATACATCACTACTGGGAAACCATGGCTTTAACTATACGGACCTTTGTTGGCAAGGTGATGTCTCTGCTTTTTAAGATGCTGTCTAGGTTTGTCAGTGCTTTTCTCCCAAGAAGCAGGCATCTTTTAATTTCGTGGCTGCTGTCACCATCTGCAGTGATCCTGGAGCCCAAGAAAGTAAAATCTCTCACTGCTTTTCCTTAGGATGCCCCTATCTTCATTAGAGAAATGTTGGAGGGGATGTCTTTATTTTCATTGGAGAAATGTTGGAGGGTATGCAATCCTTGGTAGCTTCAGTTGGAAGGATTAGGGAATGACCTCCATGAGACCCCGGGGAATTGCTGCCAGTCCGAGTAGACAAGACTGGATCCAGTAGGGACTGGTGCCCATTGCAACTGGAGTCCAATAGAAGTTGAAGCCAGACCCATTGGCGGGCAGAGACACCCCTTGCCTGGCGTCACACAGATGGGGGCGGACTGAGGTTTGTGGGGCAGCAAGCAGTTCAGCCTAATGGCCCAGCCTCCATGGATAGGATTAGAATCAGGAGTGGGGAAACTTTGGCCCTCCAGCTGTTGAACTACAACTCCCAAGCACCCTGGGAGCCTGGCTTGCTGGGGCTGAGATGAGCAAATAATCTGACCAGCCATAGTGGCAGTTTTCTGTGTTTCTACATCCACCATCGTTTACCATCTCAGGGATGGCTCAGAGCTCAGCAGCAGAGGCACACGCTCTCATAAAATCCCAGCTTCAAACCCAAGCCTCCCCGGATGAGCAAAAAAAGATCTCAAGAAGCAGGATATTTGCAAGAGACTTTGGCTGGCGAGATTTCTCGCAGGGCTGGGCTGGAACTGCCAGGCCGTTAAGGCAGCTTTGCATTTATGCAAATAGATGTGTACGGCACCGATATTCAAGAGATTGTGCCGCACTCCTTGGCTTTCATTTGCAAAATTCTGCCAGAAGCCTGATTTGCATGGTAAAATAAGGGCATGAATGCCGACTTGCTCAGTTTGCATAACGGGTTCAGGTTGCAGGCTGTGATGATGATGATGATGATGATGATAATAATAATAATAATAATAATAATAATAATAATAATAATAATAGTTGCTTGGTTTATTTATCTTTCTTTTATACCCTGAAAATGCAGAAATCTCTGAACATAATAACCAGGTATAAAGGTAAAGGGACCCCTGACTGTTAGGTCCAGTCGTGGCCGACTCTGGGGTTGCGGCGCTCATCTCGCTTTATTGGCCGAGGGAGCCGGCGTACAGTCATGTGGCCAGCATGACTAAGCCGCTTCTGGCAAACCAGAGCAGTGCACGGAAATGCCGTTTACCTTCCCGCTGGAGTGGTACCTATTTATCTACTTGCACTTTGACGTGCTTTCGGACTGCTAGGTTGGCAGGAGCAGGGACCGAGCAACGGGAGCTCACCCCGTCGCAGGGATTCGAACCGCCAACCTTCTGATCGGCAAGGCCTAGGCTCTGTGGTTTAACCCACAGCGCCACCCGCATCCCTATAAGTTATCAAGGCCCATGCTAGTCATTGTTGGCACCCGTCTGTCTCGAGAGACAATGGAGTGTGCCTCAAGGGGTGAAGCCCAACCAGAGATGCTTTTGGGGCTGATGGGAATTAAAGTCCAAAAGAAGCCGGAGGGCACCAGCTGAGCGAAGGCTGCCTTAAAAATAATGGCTTTCAATCTGGTTTCAAGGCCTGACACTTGCAGTTTCTGGCTGAATCCCCACCAATGAATAACTAGTGTTTTCGGACCCTCCCACGCCAAATTTCTTTTGCCAGTAGCATACCAGGAGGTGAGAGGTGCAACGCTGCGCTTCAGCCTCTTTATGCCAAGTTAATAGCAAATCCGTAATGCGTTTGCAGTCCAGGGTCGTTGGGGCTACTGTGGGGAGATTTGACCTTCTTACAGTGGGTATGATTTGCAAATAAACTGCTTCCTTCTGCAAGACCCTGGGCGTTCGGCTGTGGGTATTCCCCTCGCCCTTTGTTTTTTAAGCAGGTGCAGTCAGATTGTGTTCCAAAGAGCTATTTGTGTGCTTATATATTTGGCCGTCCCCCAGAAGCGCAAGGGTGGAGCAAAGCTCGACAAGGAAATTGGCGTTTGCCGTGGAGGCAGGTATGTGTGACGAATGAAAGTGGAATGGGAGCCAGGCTCACCCACCAGGTACCGAAGTTAAAAAATAAGAATCTGTCTTTTGCGGAACACTCTGTATTCCTTCTCTGTTTACAGCCCTTCTGGAGGGAAAGATACGCTTGGAAACGCATGGGCAACATCAGCTGGAATATTGGAATCCAGCCAGTTGAATACAATTTCCACCCAGGAAGGACTTTGTTGTCCTGCACAGTTTCCTGTCGCTTCCTGGGACTAGGAAAGCCTGAGTAAATTTTACAAACTAGTTATAAGGCCCACCACAAAATGTTCCACCTAACCACCCAATATTCTTTGGCTATTGAGCATGTTAAGATTACCCTTTTTGGAGGGGGGCGTGAATTACCGTCTTAAATTCTTTTTCAATTGCACTTAGCAAACTTGGGTATTCCCCTTATACTAATAATTTCCTTTCATTTCTGACTAACCCTGTTCTGCCTTCGTATCTGCTGAACCTTCAGGACCTGCGTTCAAAGGATTCACTGCAGAATAAATGATGAGGAATTGTGCAGATCAGTTTATGATACTGGCCGCTTTTGTTTCCAATGTTCAAATTCGGTTTGTGGCTTGGGAAACGGCTTCGACTACTCAGCTAAACCAGGTGAGGGTTGCCAGTGGGTCTCAAAACCCCGGTGAGTTAGGGACTTCTCTTGCAAGCAAAGACAGGCTCTGGCGAATTGAGCAGATGATGAAGAAGAAGAGTTTGGATTTGATATCCCGTTTTATCACTACCCGAAGGAGTCTCAAAGCGGCTAGCAATCTCCTTTCCCTTCCTCCCCCACAACAAACACTCTGTGAGGTGAGTGGGGCTGAGAGACTTCAGAGAAGTGTGGCTAGCCCAAGGTCACCCAGCAGCTGCATGTGGAGGAGCGGGGAAGTGAACCCGGTTCCCCAGATTACGAGTCTACCGCTCTTAACCACTGCACCACATTGGCTCTCCAGTGGGCCCAACCACAAAGATGGTTTCTGGATGTGATGTAGAGGGGGTAGAGGGGGCTTGTGAGCCTGGGGAGGGAGCCCATCTAGGAGAAGGAGAAGGAAAACTCTGATCCTAAACCTCCTCTCTCTTGAGGGATATATTGGGGAGCAGAAAAGGCTCAGGAGTAAACCCTACCCAAACCCGGACTGGAGTCCTTAAGGGGGTTGGATGGTGCAATGTACGCCTCCTTTCAGCAACTCCTGCAGCCAAGCTGGTGCCAAGCATCTTGCCCTGCTTTCCTTTGGATCCCAGTCAACGAGGCCGAGAGGGGGGTCTTGTCATCTGGGCAGCCCAGGACCTCCATCCACGCTGCCCAGGCTTGCACCCCCAGGGAGGACACTTTGGTGTTGCTAACACAGCAGTTTGACTTCACCCCCAGAGGCGCACTCCATTGTCTCTTGACAATGTACAGTGGTACCTCAGGTTACAGTGCGGGTGGCGCTGTGGTCTAAACCACAGAGCCTAGGGCTTGCTGATCAGAAGGTCGGCGGTTCGAATCCCCGTGATGGGGTGAGCTCCCATTGTTCGGTCCCTGCTCCTGCCAACCTAGCAGTTCGAAAGCATGTCAAAGTGCAAGTAGATAAATAGGTACCGCTCTGGCGGGAAGGTAAACAGCGTTTCTGTGCGCTGCTCTGGTTCGCCAGAAGCGGCTTAGTCATGCTGGCCACATGACCCGGAAGCTGTACGCCGGCTCCCTCTGCCAGTAAAGCGAGATGAGCGCCGGCCGCAACCCCAGAGTTGTCTGCGACTGGATCTAACAGTCAGGGGTCCCTTTACCTTTACCTTTATGTCTATACATTGTAGGCTGCCTTGCTATTTAATTTGTAGTTGTGGTGGTTTATGTTTAAATACTGTATATATGCTTATATTGTAGGCAGTGGTACCTTGGTTCTTGAACTTAATCCATTCCAGAGGTCCGTTCGACTCCCAAAACCGTTCGAAAACAAGACATGGCTTCCGATTGGCTTCCTGCACTCAATCGGAAGCCGCGTCGGACGTTCAGCTTCCGAAAAACGTCCACAAACCGGAACACTTACTTCCAGGTTTTCGGCGTTCGGGAGCAAATTTGTTCGTCAACTAAGTCGTTTGAGAACCAAGGAATGACTGCAGTTTAAAACTGTTTTTAATATTGTCTTGTAATGCTGTAACTGCCCTGGGACCTTATGGTGAAGGTCAAGTAATAATGGTGATGATAATAATATTACTAAGTAATGCCTGATGGATGGACCTTGGGATGATGGAAGGATGTCCCTCTTGTTTGTGTGCGATGCGTCTTTGTCGTTCGTTCCCTTTCTCGTTGCAGCGCCAGTCCCGTTTCCATCTCGCCTGTCCTTTGTCTTGTGATTACTTATGCAAATGCGCGACGCAGCCCCCATAATGGGCATGTTGTCTTCCAGAACAGAAAAGCCTACAATTATCTTATTATTGGGATGAAAGGGAGAAAAAGAAGCCTGTGCGTTGTGTTCACAACCGTTTGTTTGTTTGCGTTCCCCCACGCCCACAGGAGACGGAGGCCTCGTTTGCCACTTTGCCTCAGCTGCTACTTTCCAAAATGGATTTTGTGTGGGGGTTTTTTAAAATATATTTTTATTGAGTTTGACATTGCTGATTTAAATTCAAGCATTAAACATCAAAATCATCCCCGAATCCTTCGACTCCCCTCCGCCCTTCCAGGGTTACCATTATCAATCTTTCCGCCCCGCAAACCGCTTCTCTTAGTTTCTCAATTTTTAAAAAATAGTCATTTTTTACCATAGTTTTTCGCACGTTACAAGCATTGTTCAGATCCTGCCAAAGTTTTTAGTTGTTTACAATGTTCTCTTCCCTGTTTAGGGAAACTTTTAATGTTTAATAGACTATTGTATTTTAATATTCTGTTGAAAGCCGCCCAGAGTGGCTGGGGAAACCCAGCCATATGGGCAGGGTATAAATTATTATTATTATTACATAATACATTATATTTTTTTCCATTCCTTCTTAAAGTTCTTCTCTTCCTGGTTTCTGATTTACCCGGTCAATTTTGTCTTATTCAGCCATTCATCTCTGGTCGGGACTTTATCTTCTTTCCATCTTGGAAATCAGTTGCCGAGACTAAAGGTCCCCGTCTCCCCACAGCTGTCTAAGCCCCCTCTCTGGGGGTTTTTTTACAAGCAATCAGAGACTGTGCCTTTGTGAAGCCAACCTCTCCTCCGCCCTTTTCATGCCTCTCCTGGTTTTAGGAGACAGCAATAGGGGAGCTTGTTGTAGGGAGCTTGTTGTCATGGGGAGACATCCATGACTCTCCACCAGCCAGACTCATCTCTCCCTCTCAGTCTCCCCTCTCTCCGGCTTCAGCTTCTGCCTCTGATTCTGCACCTCTCTCTTCCACAGACTCTCCCCGCTCACTAAACCCTGTTACCTCTTCAGCTTTGACACCTCCTCTTCCCAGCCATCTCCCTCTTCTCCCTCTGGCCACTCATTGTTCTCTCTCCACAATTCCCTGGCTCTCAGCCTCCTTCCCTTGGGGGTCCCCCAGCTGGTTTCTCCCACCGTTCCTCTGCGTCCATCCAGTCCGTGACAGTGAACTATATCAGTTATACAATAATAATAATAATAATAATAATAATAATAATAATAATAATAATAATAATAATAATTGGGAGGCTCCCAATCAAGTGTTAAAAACAGTACAGCATTAAATATTAAAAATTTCCCTGAACAGGGCTGCCTTCAGATGTCTTTTAAAGATAGGATAGCTGCTTATTTCCTTCACATCTGAAGGGAGGGTGTTCCACAGGGCGGGCGCCACTACCGAGAAGGCCCTCTGTCTGGTTCCCTGTAACCATACTTCTCACAATGAGGGAATCGCCAGAAGGCCCTCGGCGCTGGATCTCTGTGTCCAGGCTGAACGATGGGGGTGGAGATGCTCCTTCAGGTATACAGGACTGAGGCCATTTAGGGCTTTAAAGGTCAGCACCAACACTTTGAATTGTGCTCGGAAACGTACTGGGAGCGAATGCGGATCTCTCAGGACCGGTGTTATGTGGTCCCGGCGGCCACTCCCAGTCACCAGTCTAGCTGCCGCATTCTGGATTAGTTGTAGTTTCTGGGTCACCTTCAAAGGTAGCCCCACGTAGAGCGCATTGCAGTAGTCCAAGCGGGAGATAACCAGAGCATGCACCACTCTGGCCAGACAGTCTGCAGGCAGGTTGGGTCTCAGCCTGCGTACTAGAAGGAGCTGGTAAACAGCTGCCCTGGACACAGAATTCAGCTGCGCCTCCATGGACAGCTGTGAGTCCAAAATGACTCCCAGGCTGCGCACCTGGTCCTTCAGGGGCACAGTTACCCCATTCAGGACGAGGGAATCCCCCACACCCGCCCGCCCCCGGCCCCCCAAAAACAGTACTTCTGTCTTGTCAGGATCCAACCTCAATCTTAACCTGATGTCGCCACTGTGGAATGCAAGGCGAATAGCGTGGTTTCTGGTGGAAGCGTAACTGCAGCAGAACAGAAACAGTGGTGCATGTGATGAATGCAGCGGGGCAGCATGTGAAACGATATCTTCTTTACACACCTGTCTGTCTCTGACGCAGGAGACAGAGCTCAGTCTTCGTGGCGACAGACTTATCCGCTCTTGTGACCCTCCCGTGCCTGAGAACGGATGCTTCCCCCAAAATGTCCACATTCCCAAATGTCCACGCTTCCAGTGGCCATAAATGAAGGGTAAACAAGAACACACTGGGCTCCTTTGCTGTTGGTAACTACAAGTTTCTCCCTAGAATAGCACTGATTAAGGTCTCCTGGTGTGTTTTGGGACTGGAAAGATGCACAGGGATTTCTCACCCGGCTGCTCGCTAGCACAACATTAATGATTAACCTACCAGGCCCAAAATGGGCTTATTTCGTGTTCTTATCTCAATGGAATTCTATTTTCAAATAGTTGGCAGCTTTAGCCAACTGAGGGCTGGCTCGCATGACCTTCTCCCCCCGTTCCATGAGATTTCATTAAAGCTTTTTCATAATGCAATACAGTAAGAAAAACCCCCAGACTAATCTAAATGAAAACAAAACCTGAAAGAGATGATGATGATGATGATGATGATGATGATGATGATGATGATGATAATGCAGAGTCCTCTTTCAAGGGTAGATCTGAACCCTTTTTCACACAGAAATTGGTGGGCCCTGCTAGCAATGACAAACCTAGACAGCATCTTAAAAAGTAGAGATATCACCTTGCCAACAAAGGTATACGGACCATAAAAGCTATGGGTTCCCAGTAGTGATGTACTGAAGTGAAAGCTGGACCATCAAGAAGGCTGATCGCTGAAGAATTGATGCTTTTGAACTCTGGTGCTGGAGGTGACTCTTGAGAGTCCCATGGACTGCAAGAAGATCAAACCTCTCCATTCTGAAGGAAATCAGCCCTGAGTGCTCACTGGAAGGACAGATCCTGAAGCTGAGGCTCCAAGACTTTGGCCACCTCATGAGAAGAGAAGACTCCCTGGAAAAGACCCTGATGTTGGGAAAGATGGAGGGCACAAGGAGAAGGGGGCGACAGAGGACGAGATGGTTGGACAGGGTTCTCGAAGCTACAAACATGAGTTTGAACAAACTGCGGGAGGCAGTGGAAGACAGGAGTGCCTGGCGTGCTCTGGTCCAGGGGGTCACGAAGAGTCGGACACGACTAAACAACAACAACAACTAGCTCTCACCCAGCAGCTTCTCCGCCCCAGAAAGTTTGGGGGAAACTGCCCTAAATGGAAGTACATCCCAATCGAGGGGAAGTTGAAGGATGGGCTTGTTGAAGGTTATGAGCTGGGACAGAAATGAGAGTTGAAACCAGATGGACGAGGGAGGCCAAAAGGGAGTCCCTTTGTTTTGTGGCACATGGCCAGGCCTCTCACCCCACCCTGAGAGTTCAGTCTTAGCTTGAGAATTTCTTCTGGGGAAGGACATCCCTTTTATTACAGCATTAACCAGTTCAATGAGTGTATGTAGACCTCTTTTTTTTTTTTTGAAAAAGAGGATTTGCAAAGGACGTCTCCGTTTACCACAGTCCAACCCAAACAAAGAGATTCTTTTCAGCCTCGCTTGAACATGGGGAGAAAAAGGAATTAGGCTAAACAAAGACCTGGGATTCAGCTCCCCGGAAATAGAAAACTCGATCAGCGTCGATGATGGAGAAGTTCTCTTTTGTCTCCCCTTTTGTAGTTGCACGAAATCTCTCTTAATGTATGTTTTCAGCTGAGGAAACCAAAACCCTTTTGGAGCCGTGAGGGAGGGGCTGGTTAAATATTGACTGTTGGCTTAGTCGAGTTTTGTAGACTAAATCCTGCTCATGTTCAGCCAAACATAACAAACACATACCAGAACGGGGTGGTAATAAAGATGGGAAAGTTCTGTCTCTCTTGCACAAATGATGCAGAAGCAGGGCTTCCAGTCTCTGTCCCGGGAGCCTGAAATGTTATCTTTTAACTCAGCCTTTAGTATTGTGCTGCAGGTTCCAAATAATCTTCATGGTTCCTTTAAAAAAAATTTTCTTTTTTTTTAAAAAGGTGCTGGTCCTCATGATGCAAGGGAAGAATTACAAAGCATATATGATGGTTCTGCTGTTCATATAAAGGTAAAGGGACCCCTGACCATTAGGTCCAGTCATGGCCGACTCTGGGGTTGCAGCGCTCATCTTGCTTTATTGGCCGAGGTTGCCGGTGTACAGCTTCTGGGTCATGTGGCCAGCATGACTAAGCCGCTTCTGGTGAACCAGAGCAGCGCACGGAAACGCCGTTTACCTTCCCGCCGGAGCGGTACATATTTATCTACTTGCACTTTGACGTGCTTTCGAACTGCTAGGTTGGCAGGAGCAGGGACCGAGCAACGGGAGCTCACCCCATTGCAGGGATTCGAACCGCCAACCTTCTGATCGGCAAGCCCTAGGCTCTGTGGTTTAACCCACAGTGCCACCCGCGTCCCACCTGCTGTTCATATAGCATTCTTCAAAAGTCAGGGTGGGCCTTCCAGTAGTAAGAAAATAGTGGTGACAGCGCTAGGAGTGAATTGGGGACCTTCTAGTTTCGTTGCAATAGTGAGAATGGAAGTTTCCACTTGTGAAATTTTAAGTTCATTAGCACAGAATTTCCCATGATAGTAATGTCAAGGGGGTGGGGATAGGGCTGAGGGAGAAAATTGGTTTCGTTGAATTTTAATGAAAAACTAGCTAATTTGAGCTTCCCATACCAATGCATGAACCTGTTCTTCAAAATTTGCACGCCTCTGAATTTCACAATGCAGTTCTCCAAATACCGTGTACAGAAATGCATGTATAAGGATAAAGTGTGCATTAAAATGCAGGTATTAGTGAAAAAAGAACATACAGAAATGCATTATAGTGGGGCAATTTTTTTGCAGAAATATGTATCTTAATCAAAACTGAATGCAGAGATTTGCTTATTAGGAGAAATTTGCACTAAATGCACTAGATGCATTTTCTTGAGGAAAGAATTCGCGATTTGCTGAGGAAATATGGAGACCTGAATTCAAGACGGGAAGAATGGGAAATGGGGAGAACCCGAAACTGATATATTTGCCTGTTCCCTAGAAAGAAATGGGAGCCTTCTCCCTTGTCCTGTCTCAGTCTGTAGGTGAGTCCCCTTCTTTTAAACCACCCATAATCACCCCCCTTTGCCCGTCTCTTTCAAAAGCATGGCTTTATCATAAGTAGAATCTGACAATCCAACTCCCAGTGCCCGCCGGGCATGCCAGACTATTGTTAGCTAATGAAACAGACTTTGTTCAGCAGCCTCAGTTTGTGCCAAGCATTTTATTTTCCTTTACGGGTTCTCAAAAAGTTTGCCTCCTTAGCCAAGCTGCATGGAGGATGACAGGACGGCGTCAGGAGAGTTGCCATATTTCAAAAATCTATACTACCAACATGGGCTGCCATGTATCCAGCAATTTCTGCCCGGAAAGGGGGGGAAACAATTTAAAATACGGGTTAAAATACAATTTAAAATGTAGTCTCATTTTAATAGTAGTCCATAGATCAAAACCATAAGGGGAGGGAAACATAAGGATCAGACTGAGTCCAAACCAAAGGCCAGGCGGAACAGCTCCGTCTTGCAGGCCCTGCGGAAAGATGTCAAGTCCCGCAGGGCCCTGGTCTCTTGTGACAGAGCGTTCCACCAAGTCGGGGCCAGTACTGAAAAGGCCCTGGCCCTAGTTGAGACCAATCTAACCACCTTGCAACTTGGGACATCCAAAATGTTATTTGTGGACCTTAAGGTCCTCCGCGGGGCATACCAGGAGAGGCGGTCCCATATGTACAAGGGTCCTGGGCCGCATAGGGCTTTAGAAGTCAAAACCAGCACCTTAAACCTGATCCTGTACTCCACCGGGAGCCAGTGCAGTTGGTAAAGCACTGGATGAATGTGATGCAATGTGATTGTTTTAGCAGGTCTAAAATGATGCACATCTGGGCAAAAAAAACTCCCAAAATTTCTACATATACGCTCATGGGGCCTGAACTGGCAGTGACTGAACTGGAACAAGACCTTTGGGTCGTAAAGGATGGCTCAGTAGAGGTGTTGACCCTGTATTTGACGGCTGTGAAAAAGAATGGCGTGCTGCGTGTGGATCACTAGGAAAGGGAATGAAAGCAGCGTTTCCAATATTACGACGCTGTCGAACAAATTGATGGTGTGGTTGCATTTGGAATTCTGTGTGCAGTCCTTGTCACCTCGCCTTGAAAAAGATATTGCAGAGCTGGAAAAGCTTAAGAAAGGGACAATCCAAACCCATCAAGGAGATGGATCAACTCTCCTGTGAAGGAATATTGCAGCATTTGGAGCTTTTTAGTTTAGGGGAAAGGTGAGTAGAGGTCTATAACAAATATCAGGAGATATCCAGTGAAGCTGAAGACTGGGAAATTCGGGAGAGGAAAAAGGAGGTACTTCTTCACACAAAAGCATATTTGATGCTAACGAGCCTTGGCAGCTGCTTGCATTTTCTTGATCAGCTGGTCGTTTTAATGATTAATTTGTATTTGTGGTGTTTAAACATTGTATATGTCTAGGGACGCGGGTGGCACTGTGGTTTAAACCACAGAACCGCTGATCAGAAGGTCAGTGGTTCGAATCCCTGCGATGGGGTGAGCTCCCATTGCTCGGTCCCTGCTCCTGCCCACCTAGCAGTTCGAAAGCACGTCAAAGTGCAAGTAGATAAATAGGTATCGCTCCGGTGGGAAGGTAAACGGAGTTTCCGTGCACTGCTCTGGTTCGCCAGAAGCGGCTTAGTCATGCTGGCCACATGACCTGGAAGCTGTACGCCAGCTCCCTCAGCCAATAAAGCGAGATGAGCATGCAACCCCAGAGTCGTCCATGACTGACCATTAATGTTTATACATTATAGGCTGCCTTGCTATTTAATTTGTATTTGTGGTGCTTTATGTTTAAATACTTTATACAGTGGTGCCCCGCAAGACGAACGCCTCGCAAGATGGAAAACCCGCTAGACGAAAGGGTTTTCCGTTTTGGAGGCGCTTCGCAAAACGAATTTCCCTATGGGGTTGCTTCGCAAGACGAAAAAATCTTGCGAGTCCCCGCGGGTTTTTTTCGCTCCCCCCCCCTTTTCCTAAGGCACTAAGACGCTTATCAGCTGTTCCGCTGATAAGCCGCTTAACAGCTGATCGCGAAAAGTCGCTAGACCGCTGTAGCGCTAATCCGCTAAGCTGTCAATGGGCTTGCTTCGCAAGACGAAAAAACCGCTAGACGAAGAGAATCGCGGAACGGATTCTTTTCGTCTTGCGAGGCACCACTGTATGTGCATATATTGTAGGCAGTGGTACCTTGGTTCTCGAACTTAATCCATTCCAGAAGTCCGTTCGACTCACGAAACCGTTCGAAAACCAAGACACGGCTTCCGATTGGCTGCAGGAGCTTCCCGCACTCAGTCAGAAGCCGCGTCGGACGTTCGGCTTCCGAAAAATGTCCACAAACCGGAACACTCACTTCCATGTTTGTGGCATTTGGGAGACAATTTGTTTGACAACTAAGCCGTTTGAGAACCAAGGTACCACTGTATTTTACATGGAACAGCGAAACATAAATACTTTAATTACATGCGAACCCGCTCGGACCCTGAGGTCCGTATCTGAGCCCCTTCTCTGTGTGCCCCCTCTGAGGGCGTTCTGGGGGCTGGCGGCGAGAGAGCGGGGCCTTTTCTGTAACCGAAGGCTGCTTGAGTTGGAACAGAGCAGGATTTTGCTTCCCGAAGAACATAACTCAGGATCTGTTACGGCGGCAGAAGGAGAGCAGCTTCTGGAGGTTGTCCGTTTTTCTTTATTACAAGGGCTGAACAAACCATGCACCGGCCATCAACGGGCAGCGAACAGATTTATAGCTGGTCTTTGCCACACTGAGAGCTCTGCAGTGCCGCCAGGCAGGGAAGGCAAAATTTAAGGCGCGCTCTGGCCTTGATCCGAGAAAGTCCTTGGCTGCGTCGTCACTCCCTTTCTTTATGGTCTCTTCTCTTGCGGGTGCAAGGAGCGCATTATGGGTCTGTTAGGACCATACTTTTCAAAGTCTGTGGGTCCGGTGGTTCAGAAATGACCATAAGGGAATCTTCATGTACGGTGCTAAGTTCTCTTCTGGGCGGGGAGTGTTGACAATCAGACATGTCCTGATTATTATAAGGGTGACAAAAATGAAACTGCTTAGATCAGGGCTGTCCAACAGGTCGATCGCGATCTACTGGTGGATTGCAGGATGTCCCCGGTTGATCCTGATTGATTGCGGGAATCTGCCCCCTCCCCCCAAAAAAACAAGAAACTCAACAACTTTGTCTCATCCTCCCCCCCAAAAGCTCAACAACTCTGGACAATCCTCCATAATAATAATAATAATAATAATAATAATAAATTTATTGATACCCCGCCCATCTGGCTGGGTTTCCCCAGCCACTCTGGGCGGCTTCCAAAAAAATATTAAAATACTGTAATACATCAAACATCAAAAGCTTCCCTAATCCAATGGGAAAATCACTGCCAGTTTTTTTATAGTGGGAATAGATCGCAGTCTCTTGGAAGTTGGACATGCCTGCAGCGGCGTAGCGTGGGTTGTCAGCACCCGGGGCAAGGCAAGTAATTTGTGCCCCCTAACCCGTGGATTTGCGCCCCCTAACCCATGGATTTGCCCTAACCCCAGATGTTGCGCCCGGTGCGGCCGGCACCCCCTGCACCCTCCACGCTACGCCACTGCATGCCTGGCTTAAATTAATCGATGAAAGCATTTTGAATTACTAAAAGGGTGCTTTTTTTAAAAAAGAAAACACAACACCCACCCTATATACCTATAAGAAACTACAGATGACGGATTCGAAACCAGGATGAATCAAAATTCCAAAGAGATTGGAGTAAATTTACTGATTATCTAAATAATAACTGTAGAAGTTTGAAGACACTAGCAGGATGAAAATAAATCTTATGACATGGACTTGAATAAAGAGGAAACTGTGAGATGTAGATTGGAAATAGAAAACTGTTGGCAGGAGGGAGAGAGGGAAGTCATTGCTCGGCAGAGCGGGGGGAAAGGAGTTGTACAAATGGATGTTGAAGTTTATTGTTGTTTGTTTAAAGTGAAAATTCAATTAAAAAGTATTTAAAAAAATAATTAAAAAAAGAAACTGCAGATGACCATTCTAAATGAGGTATTTTTTCTTGTGTGTGACAGGGGTGTGTGTGGAATCTCCTTTTGAAGATGCAATATACATATATATATATATATATATATATATACACACACACACACACACACACACTTACTTTCTGGTGTATACGGTATTTACAGCCCTAAGGGCTGGAAAGTTGGTCTTAATTTAAATAAAATGTAATCCTGTTTTGAGTTGTTGAATTGGGCACTTTTTGACAATGTCTGCGTTTGCCGTTTGGCTCCTAGATGAAGCCACTGCCCACGAAGGTGCTGGCAGTTTATGCCATTGGAGTGTCACTGTGGGGTAGTAAAAACGGGTGCAGTTTGGTAATTCTACGGAGGGGGTGCCATTTTGTCCTTACACCATGAGTACTGATGGGTGAACTCCCAGGCTCAGCTTAGACGGTAATTGCCTGTCCCAAACGAAAGTGTTTCGTTCTCACAGAGAACGTCTCTCCTCCCAACCCCAAATTCTCAATAGATTCCTAACTGTTGACCGACCTCCAGCTGCTTAACAGGGAGATGGTGGCTACTGCTCAGTGACTGAAGAAGAAGGTCTTTCTCAACTCTCCTCTTTTCTTCCTTTCTCCCACCATCCTTGGTGCCTGGAATTCCATTTATAGTTACATTTAAGGAGCCCTGGGAAATGTAATTTCCCCAGGGCAATGGTAGCCATACTCATACCAGGTACCTCCCAGGGCTCCCACACTTAGGACATTGACAACAGTCAGGTCAGTGGGTGGGTGGGAATAAGGAGGAGTTCTTCTGTGGCTCAGATTAAATCCAAGTCGGGGCATAACTCAGGATTCTTAATGCTCACCTTGTATTGAAAGTAGCATTATGTAGAAGTGAGATTTGTATTCAGAGCCAATGAATTATGGACTTCAGTGAAATCTGACACCAGGAATCACAAGACAGAGAAACCAGTAGGAGAACCCTTCAATCTCCCAGGACATCCTATACAAGATCTCAAAGTCGCTGTCTTGTTACAAAAGAATTTCAGAAATAGACTGGAAAGAGAAGTTGCTGAATTGCAACTTATTACCAAACTTAAAGGGACACGAGTGGTGCTGTTGGTTAAACCACAGAGCCTAGGACTTGCCAATCAGGTCGGTGGTTCGAAACCCCGCGACGGAGTGAGCTCCCGTTGTTCGGTTCCGGCTCCTTCCAACCTAGCAGTTCGAAAGCACATCAAAGTGCAAGTAGATAAATAGATACCGCTCTGGCAGGAAGGTAAACGGTGTTTCTGTGCACTGCTCTGGTTTGCCAGAAGCGGCTTAGTCATGCTGGCCACATGACCCGGAAGCTGTACACCAGCTCCCTTGGCCAGTAAAGCGAGATGAGCGCCGCAACCCCAGAGTCGGCCACGACTGGACCTAATGGTCAGGGGTCCCTTTACCTTTACCAAACTTAAAACCATGGAGAGACCTGGTCTGAATAGAGACATTGGATTCTTATCTCATTATATACGATAAAGCTATTTTTAGCCATCTCACCTCTTGCTTTTTCCTGTAAGACCAATTGCAGTCATTAACGGTTGTCAACAGGTTTACCACACCTATCAGCCAATCACCCATTCCCACCACCCTTCTGAGTAATACCCCACCCCACCCTCTCACTATATATAAGGGTCTGGTGATTTCTGTTTCAGTGTATCTGAAGAAGTGTGCATGCATACCCAGAACAAACTTAGTTGGTCTCTAAGGTGCTACTGGAAGGAATTTTTTAATTTTGTTTCAGTCATCTATGAGTGTGGAAGGGAACAGACACACCCTGTGTTCAGGTGGTGATGGGTTACCTGGGCAAATGCCATTTTTTTTGCTCGTATACAACATCTGAGGTGGATTTTGTGGTTCCCGTTTCTCCAGAGGCGCTTCTTGGGTGACGCTTCTGAAGCGAACACATGTCAGGGTAAGAGGGGCAGAATGAAAATTGTGTTGTTTTCAAGACTTTCCGGGCCTTATTTTAATCTGTTTTATCTTCTTCCATTCCATTTTTTTAGCACCTATAACCAGGCCTGTGAATGAGCGGGGATCGTTTGGGAACCTAGGAGGTGCTGTGTCGCAGCCGGAGATTTAGACCTGAGCCGGCTCATTCAAGTAAATAAAATCACTGTTCTGTCTTGTGCGAGGGAGGGATAAGGACACGATGACCCCGAGGCCAACCCACGAGAGCACTGCATCCTAAGCTAATTCCTTTTCTTCCTCACTGCCCCCGCAGTCAACCCAATTCGTCCCTTTTGCTGATTGACATTTCCCTGGTCAGAATCTGCATACCCCGTGGTTGGTCAGTGAATTTGCATGGGGGTTATAATAGCAGTCTCTCCCTTCTAGGTGAGTAAACTTGTCATTCCACGGTGGCCATTGGTTCTTTTGAATGTGCCACAACTTAGTGAAAGAGGATGGGTTCAGGTATATGGGAATAAGGCATCTTGAATTTTTCACCTTTCAAATTCCAAAAACTAGGGATGCTAAAAAAAGAAAGAAAGATATTAACCTGACTTGGGAATTTGAAAGATATGTCAGTTAAATTAATACAATTTCGTTTTGCTTGGTAAGTAAAGTGTGCATAAAATTGCATAGAAATCATTAAAAATGATTGCCAAGTACTTGCAGTCATTTATTGTTGTTGCTGTTATTTATTTAGCATTACGTGTTTTCAGAAGGTGAAAGTCTTTGGCTTTCCTAAAGCAGTATATGTGCTTCTTCACGAAGCGCAGACTTGCCGAGCTAAATGTTGTCCAGTCACAAAAATAACAGGAGATTTAGAGACACACACACCCCGGTTGAAGAAATTGGCAAAAATTAAGTTTCACCCCCTAAAATGACATGGAAAGGTGCCTGACTTGGTCACATGGAACCTGTGACTCCATGCTACCTTGAAGAAATGTCTCTCTCTCAAACACACACACACACACACACACACACATACACACAAACACACACTGCCCCCTGCATATGCATACAGCTATATAGTTAAGCCTTCAACTTCTCCGGTTTTCAAATGGCAGCAGCGAGGAGCTGCAGGCCATCACATCTGTGGATCTCAACCTGTTTGGTGAAACATGTCTCTCCTCTCGCTCCTCCAGTTTCATCACCTGCTTGTAGGCACCTGTTTAACTACTGTGAGAAGGGGATGAGAGACCAGACGAGTCTATGGCCTCATCCGGCAGCCAAGGCTCTCCTTAGATTATGATGCAATTAACTACCAGCCTCCCTGACATTTAGCACCTGATACTGGAACAGCATTCATAGGATCATAGAATCGGCGAGTTGGAAGGGACCCCGAAGGTGTTCTAGTCCAGCATTTCCCAAACTCGGGTCTCCAGCTGTTTTTGGACTACAACTCCCATCTGCCCTAGTGGTCAGGGAAGATGGAAATTGTAGTCCAAAAGCAGCTGGAGATTGGCCCAATCCAACAGCACTTTTCTCACGGCACTGGGGACTAGACATGTTGTTTTGTAGCTCTCTCTGTGTGTTTGTGTGTAGCTGTTGTGGTTTTCCAAATGCCAGTGCACTTAACATCCTTGCTGCAGGATGCTATTGGTGTGTGTGTGTGTGCGTGTGTGTGTGTTGGAAAGGGACCATGGAGGCGTTGGTAGCTGTGGTTTCGCTCTACATGCAGCAATTGTAATTACGTCTGGTTTGCTGTTGTGCTACTCCCTGCTGTCTCGGTGTGAGGGTTGCCGCGCTTTGCTAGCTTGCTGCCCACCCAAACTGCCCCTTCGCTGATGCCCGCTTTGCAAGGAGTCAGGGAGACTATAGTCTGGAACACCCTCCTCTCTCTGACCAATAAAGTCTGGATTTTTACACCTCTGCTGTTGTAATGTGTACTGTTTTTATACCATTCTTCCGTTTTCCTTTCGTTTTCCGCTGTGTTTTGTTTCATACCGCTTATGTATTTTTTAAATGTTCAGCAGCTCAGAAACGCTGCAAAAGAGGTGAGTGGGAGTTGCAGTGCACCAGCTCCTGGCCCTTACCCTGGCCCAGAAACAAGAATCATAAGGATGCAAGTAGAACCCTGCAGGGTCAGGCCCATGGCCCATCTAGCTCTCAGCATCCTTTTTCCCACAGTGGCCAACCAGAAAGAAAAGCTTGCAAGCAAGACCTGAGTGCCCACAGCCCTCTCTCCAACTGCAGTTCCCAGCAAGGGGGATTCCAAGGTTTACTTGTCTCCCCCGGTGGAGATGGAGACAAGCCATTGTGGCTAGTAGCCACCGATAGCATGCCGTTGGGTTGAATTGGCTCCCGCAAGACGTAGTGGTGTCTACCAAACTGGATGGCTTTAAAAGGGGAGGTGGGAAAACCATGGAGGACATCTGTGGCTGTGAGCCACGATGGCCATCTTCTGGTCCCCAGGGTCAGAGACAATACACCTTCTGAATCCCAGCTGCTAGGGGACTCAAGTAGGAGTCGAGGACACTTATAATAATAATATTATAATAATTTATTATTTATACCCCACCCATCTGGCTGGGCTTCCCCAGCCGCTCTGAGCGGCTTCCAACAAAATATTAACATTAAAAGCTTCCCTAAACAGGGAATGTCTTCAGATGTCTTCTAAAAGTCTGGTAGTTGTTGTTCTCTTTGACATCTGGTGGGAGGGCGTTCCACAGGGCGGGTGCCACTACCGAGAAGGCCCTCTGTCTGGTTCCCTGTAACCTCACTTCTCGCAAAGAGGGAACTGCCAGAAGGCCCTCGGAGCTGGACCTCAGTGTCCGTGTAGAACGATGGGAGTGGAGACTCTCCTTCAGATATACTGGACCGAGGCCGTTTAGGGCTTTAAAGGTCAGCACCAACTTGCACCCAGGTCCTGCTTGGACGCTTCCTGTTGTGGCCATCTCTTTGGCTACTTGGAATACAGGATGCTAGGCTGACTAGATGGGCCTTTGGTGAGGTCTTCCCACGTTTATTCCCTTTGTGCCCCCATAGCTGGGCTTTTCTTGTGTTCACGGCTGCTCCAAGCAACCTCTTTTTGTGACGTCCTGTTCTTTCCCCCTTTCTCCCAGTGCCACTGACGTCTTGTGCCTCCACTACCATACCTTGCCATGGCCAAATTAGAGACCCTCTCCGTCCTTAGTGACGCCAGCTACCACAACAAGGAAGCCTTCCACCCTTTCGACCACAGGATCACCGAACCCGCCTCCCAGGGCACGATGGGAAGCGTCGGCAGCGGCGTCGCCGGCGAGCAAGAGTTCGCCATGAAGAGCGTGGGTACCAGGACGCAGAGCGGCGGGCGCCAGGTCGATGGGTCCCGGAACAGCTACTCCACGCGGGAGATCTCGAACCGCTACTCCGGGGAAGAGAAGACCTACAAGACGGAGAAGATCTCCCACTCCATTTTCATCAATGGGGACCTACGCAAGAGCGAGAAAGGGAAGGCGGACCTCTGTGGGAACGTCGCGTCCAACAACGAGAAGAACATCCCACCTCCTCCCCAGTACAGAGAACCCAGTAACCCACCAAAGATATTGCCAGTCTCTGGTAAACTAGACCAGGTGAGACTCAATTTACATCCTAGAAGGGGGGTACCCAGACCATGGTCCGTGAGCAGCCACATTGGTCCACGGCCTTCATCCAGGTGGTCTGTGGAATGACCGCATTAAATGTTTGCATTCATTCTCAATTATATTTTTATTTCTTCCTTTATTTCTTCCAGACTGCGTTGCATTGTATTGCAGTTTGAAGGAAGCAATTTTTAAAAAACACGGTTAAAATTAACAAAACATCTAGCTCTTTGCACGTACAACAGGCAATGCTTGGTTGTTTGGTTATAAGTCACTTGGAGTTGCCTTAGGCAAGATGATGATGATGATAACAATTTATCATTCATACCCCACCCATTTGGCTGGCTTTCCCCAGCCACTCTTGGCGGCTTCCAACAGAACACTAAAATACAATAACCTCTTAAACATTAAAAGCTTCCCTAAACAGGGCTGCCTTCAGATGTCTTCTAAAAGTCTGGTAGTTGTTTTTCTCTTTGACATCTGGTGGGAGGGCGTTCCACAGGGCGGGCGCCACTACCAAGAAGGCCCTCTGCCTGGTCCCCTGTAACTTGGCTGCTCGCAGCGAGGGAACCGCCAGAAGGCCCTCGGCACTGGACCTCAGTGTCCGGGCAGAACGAAGGGGGTGGAGACGCTCCTTCAGTGACACGAACAAATTTAATAAATCACCATCATCCTTGTTAAGTGGTCCGCCAAGACCCCCCACAGTTTTCAAGTGGCGCATGGCCGGGGGTTGGAATTTGAGACCTCATGTCCTGGGAATATAGGAAGCTGCCAAGTCAAACAATTGGTGGAGAAATTCCAGATCCTTGACCATCTTGGTTGCCCTAAACCAGGCATAGGCAAACTCGGCCCTCCAGATGTTTTGGGACTACAACTCACATCATCCCTGACCACTGGTCCTGTTAGCTAGGGATGATGGGAGTTGTAGTCCGAAAACATCTGGAGGGCCGAGTTTGCCGATGCCTGCCCTAAACTGTACACCTCCCAGCTTGTCAACATTCTTAAATCGTGGTGCCCAGAACTGGTCACTGGACTCCAGGTGATGTCTGACCAAGGCAGAATAGAGTGGTACTATGATTTCTTTTGACCAAGATACTAGACTTCTGTTGATGCAGCTTAGAATAGCATGAGCTTTTTTTGTTGCTGCATCACACTGTGGACTCATGTTCAGCTTGTGGTCCACTAAGGTCCCCTAGATCCTTTTCACATGTACTACTAGTAAGCCAGGTGTCCCCCAACTTATATTTGTGCATCTAGTTCTCCTTGCCTAAGTGCAGAACCTGACATTTGTCCCTCTTGAAATCCATTCAACTGGCTTGGGCCCAGTTCTCCAATCTCTTGCAGTCGTATTGACTCTCAATTCTGTCTTCCGTGGCATTAGTTGTCATAGAATCATAGAAGAAGAAGAAGAAGAAGAAGAAGAAGAAGAAGAAGAAGAAGAAGAAGAAGAAGAAGAAGAAGAAAATTTATTACGGCCATAGGCCCATACAGATAAAAACAACACATAAATAACAGTTTGTGCACGTGGGAAAAAACAGCCGCTAAAACGCCACTATAACAATTAAAATACTATAAGATGGAATGGCATACTACGCCTTAATTAGCTTGAAGTGCTCCTTGGCGTCGCTTTTGGGTAAGGACAGCGACCAGGAACCTAGCCACTTTCAGGGTCGTGTGGGTATCCTTATCCTGCAAGATTTGGGCAAGGTGGAATTTTGGTGGGGTACCCTCTAGTTTCACGAAGAGTCGGACACGACTAAACGACTAAACAACAACAACAACAACCCTCTAGTTTCTGTATGATTGATCCCAACAAATTTGCCCGTGGCACATTGAACAAGGGGCAAGTGAACATAATGTGCTGGAGCGACTCCAGCGTCTACTTATCACATTCGCACATGGCGGAGGCTTGGCCCTTTGAGAATCTATGTCTCAGGACATTGGAGGGAAAAACGTTAAACCTCGCTTTGGTGAAGGCCAGTCTATGGGCAACAGTCGAAAGGGAGGAGAGGTATGATGGAACGCAGTAAGTTAAAGTGATACCAATGTTCTGGGGCGAACAAACACCTCCCCCCAGCATATAATTTCGCTGTAAATCGATGTCATCCAGTCTTTGGCTGATCAGTCTTTGAGCAGTGATTTGATCTAGTTTTAGGGAATCTGAGGGAGAGATTCCATAACTCAGGAGTTTGGCATGAATTCTACTAGTCCAAAGGCTAGAGAATTCATCTCGCCATAAGCATTGGACAAGGTAATGGTCTGGTAATCTATGCCACAATGATAACCAATAATTGAAGACTTGCTTCCACAGGCAAGTTTCTAAGGAAACCACAAGGGCCATCGAGTCCAACCCCCTGCCAAGCAGGAAACACCATCAGAGCACTCCTGACATATGGTTGTCAAGCCTCTGCTTAAAGACCTCCAAAGAAGGAGACTCCACCACACTCCTTGGCAGCAAATTCCACTGTCGAACAGCTCTTACTGTCAGGAAGTTCTTCCTAATGTTTAGGTGGAATCTTCTTTCTTGTAGTTTGGATCCATTGCTCCGTGTCCGCTTCTCTGGAGCAGCAGAAAACAACCTTTCTCCCTCCTCTATATGACATCCTTTTATATATTTGAACATGGCTATCATATCACCCCTTAACCTCCTCTTCTCCAGGCTAAACATGCCCAGCTCCCTTAGCCGTTCCTCATAAGGCATCGTTTCCAGGCCTTTGACCATTTTGGTTGCCCTCCTCTGGACACGTTCCAGTTTGTCAGTATCCTTCTTGAACTGTGGTGCCCAGAACTGGACACAGTACTCCAGGTGAGGTCTGACCAGAGCAGAATACAGTGGCACTATTACTTCCCTTGATCTAGATGCTATACTCCTATTGATGCAGCCCAGAATTGCATTGGCTTTTTTAGCTGCCGCGTCACACTGTTGGCTCATGTCAAGTTTGTGGTCAACCAAGACTCCTAGATCCTTTTCACATGTACTGCTCTCAAGCCAGGTGTCCCCCATCTTGTATTTGTGCCTCTCATTTTTTTTGCCCAAGTGCAATACTTTACATTTCTCCCTGTTAAAGTTCATCTTGTTTGTTTTGGCCCAGTTCTCTAATCTGTCAAGGTCGTTTTGAAGTGTGATCCTGTCCTCTGGGGTGTTAGCCACCCCTCCCAACTTGGTGTCATCTGCAGGTCTGATGAGCTAGAAGCAGGTTTCTCATTTCCCAGGGCTTCCGGCGTCAGAGCAGCACCTGTTGGACTGACTTTGGGAAAGTGCACGCTTTCTACCCAGGCTTTTGGCCCTTAACGTGAAGGTGTTTTATGTATTTGTGGCCTCTTTTGTCGTGGCAGGATCTGTTAAAACCTGTGTCTGATTTGTACACATCTTTGGGTTGGGGTTTTTAAAAATGTTTTTATGTAGTAATAATTATAATTTTATTATTTATACCCCGCTCATCTGGCTGGGTTGCCCTAGCCACTCTGAGCGGCTTCCAGCAAAATAAAAAATATATTTTAAAAAACCTCCCTATACAGGGCTGCCTTCATATATCTTCTAAAAGTCATATACAGTGGTACCTCGCAAGACGAATGCCTCGCAAGACAAAAAACTCGCTAGACGAAAGGGTTTTTTGTTTTTTGAGCTGCTTCGCAAGACGATTTTCCCTATGGGCTTGCTTCACAAGACGGAAATGTCTTCAAAGTTTGTTTCCTTTTTCTTAACACCGTTAATACAGTTGCGACTTGACTTCGAGGAGCAACTCATAGCACGCGGTGTGGTAGCCTTTTTTGAGGTTTTTGAAGACTTTGGTGATTTTTGAAGCTTTTCCAAAACTTTCCCGACACCGTGCTTCGCAAGACGAAAAAAATCGCAAGACGACAAAACTCGCGGAACGAATTAATTTCGTCTTGCGAGGCACCACTGTAGTTGTTTATCTGTTTTACATCTGATGGAAGGGCGTTCCACAGGGCGGGTGCCACTACCAAGAAGGCCCTCTGCCTGGTTCCCTGTAACCTCACTTCTCGCAATGAGGGAACCGCCAGAAGGCCCTTTCAGGGTTATATTTATATCCCTCCTTATATTTATATTTATATTTATATCCCTTATATTTATATCCCTCCTTATAGAGCACACACACCATCAAGTTACTTTACCGTCTCCTTCCATTTCTCAAGGTCTCTGTATAAAACCAAGGAACTGTTAGTTACTGAAGCTGGGGAGGATTTTTGTTGTTGGGGGAGATTTTAAGAAGGGAAGCAGTCATGCAAAAGTGTTTCTGCACTTTTTTTGCCATTGCTTTATTTTGGGCTGCAAGTTAAAGCTGCCGGTTCCTCAGAGAGAAATAGAGATAATGCAGGAAATTATGGGCTGCAAGTTAATGAAAAGAAGTGCCCCCCCCAGGCTCCTCTGAACTTTCCTCAAGTCACCCTGGGGTGCTATGGCACACCGGTTGAACACCAATGCTCAGGATTGGAATATCACTTGTAGTTTAAGGTTGAATTCTGGACATGGTGGAAGAAGTAAAGGATTTGGATTATCATAAAAGGAGGAAATGATAAATAATAGAACCCACTAAGGCAGCCTTTCTCAACCTGTGGGTCCCCAGATGTTGTTGAACTACAACTCCCATCACCCCTAGCTAGCAAGGCCAGAGCTCAGGGATGATGGGAGTTGTAGTCCAACAACATCTGGGGACCCACAGGTGGAGAACCGCTGGACTAAGGGGAGGGTGGAAGTCCAGGAGATTCCTTGGAATCTTGTTTTTATGATTTACGTTTGATATATCTCTGTGAAATTTTAATTTGAAAAACAAAAGAAATAATTCTTTAAAAAAAGAAAACCAATGCCCTAGCCAACTGAGCTATCCTGGCTGTGCAAATCCTTGTGTTTAATTTGCTGTCCTGTTTTTTTCTTTCCCTCCTCCTTGCAGAGCAATGAGCCCTTAGTTAGACCTTCAGCCTTTAAGCCCGTAGTCCCTAAAAACTTCCATTCCATGCAGAACCTGTGCCCGCCGCAGAACAACGGCATCTCGGAGACCCGGAAGACCTTGAACCACACCAACAGCAATAGCCCTTCCACGGTCAAAAGTGGGATGGAGAAGGCCAGCCATAACAGGACTACCAACCAGGCGGGCGGCCTCTCCGATTCTGGGCGGAACTCTTTGACCAGCCTGCCCACCTACGGCACAGGCTATAGCCAGCACATCGGGCCCATGAGCGCATCGACCAGCCACATAAACCGCATCGGGACCACCTACGTGGACAAGAACATTGTGGGCTACAATGGGATATCTACCTCAGACAGCGGCCGGTCTTCCAGCAAGAGCACGTCCTCGTTCAGCCGGCTCAACCACCTCAACGAGACGATGCCCTTCCACTCGCCCTCGACGGACGACATCATCCAGGACTTGGAGGACCGGCTGTGGGAGAAGGAGCAGGAGGTCCTTCAGATGAGGAGGAACCTCGACAAGAGCGAGGCGGCCATCTACCAGGTCTTTGAGGAGAAGCAGAAGATCTGGGAGCGGGAGATGGAGGACCTGCGGCAGAATTACGCCAACAAGCTGCAGCAGGTCTCCAAGAAGGCCCAGAGGGCACAGCAGGCTCTGCAGCTGCAGATCTTCAAGCTCCAGCAGGAGAAGAAGAAGCTCCAGGATGACGTGGGGCAGCTCCTCCAGCAGCGGGAAGAGCTGGAGAAGAAGTTCGTGGCTTTCAAGAAGGAGCAGGCAGAGTTCCTTCCCAAGATCGAGGAGACCAAGTGGGAGGTGAGAGGCAGGTGTGGTCTCTGTCACGGAGAGCCAACGGGGGGGCCTTCAAAATAATAATAATAATAATAATAATAATAATAATAATAATAATAATAATAATAAATTTATTTGTACCTTGCCCACCTGGCTGGGTTTTTCCAACAAAGATTAAAAATACATCGAAATGTCACACATTTAAAACTTCCCTGAACAGGGCTGCCTTCAGATGTCTTCTAAATGTCAGGTAGTTGTTTATCTCTTTGACATCTGATGGGAGGGTGTTCTACAGGGCGGGCACCATCACTGAGAAGGCCCTCTGCCTGGTTCCCTGTAACCTCACATCTCGCAGGGAGGGAGCCACCAGAAGGCCCTCAACACTGGACCTCAGTGTCTGGGCAGAATGATGGAGGTGGAGACGCTCCTTCAGGTATACTGGGCCAAGGCCGTTTAGGGCTTTAAAGGTCAGCACCAACACTTTGAATTGTGCTCGGAAACGTACTGGGAGCCAATGTAGGTCTTTCAAGATGTTGTTGGCCTGAGGAGGGGGTGTAATCTAGAAGCGTCCTGAAGGCCCACATTATGTGTGAGCAACCTTTGACGCTTCAGATGTTGCGGAACTGCAACTCCAATGGGATTTGTTGATCAGCAATATTTGGAGGGCCAAAAGTTGTGGTGGTGGTGGTTTTTCTTGTATTTATATTTATTCATTTATATTTTACTACAGTGGTACCTTAGTTCTCGAACTTAATCCGTTCCGGGAGTCCGTTTGACTTCCGGAACCATTTGAATACCAAGGCACGGCTTCCGATTGGCTGCAGGAGCTTCCTGCACTCAATCGGAAGCCACGTCAGACGTTCGGCTTCCGAAAAACATTTGCAAACTGGAACACTTACTTCCAAGTTTGGGGCATTCGGGAGCTGATTTGTTCGGGAGCCAAGCTGTTCAAGTACCAAGGTACCACTGTATTAGTATATAAAGCCCCTAAGTGCTGGCAACCAATTTACTTATGGGGTTGACTTGCCTCTTTCCATGCCTGTTAGATCATTTCACTCTGCCAAACTAGCATTCATACAAGTGCCACATTATGTCCACTACACATTTGCAAGGAGCTTTTCCTTCACGTGTGCTGTGGAACTCCCTGCCCCTTGATGTTAGGTAGGTGTCTTGCTGGATTGTTTTAGATGCCTCCTGAAAACGTTTCTGTTCCAGCAAGTCTGTCCAGGCCCCTGATTTGGTTACTTATATTTGTTGTAAAGACTTGCTGGTTTTATCTTTTCATAGTATTGATGATGATTCTATTCATATTTCTTTCTAAGTGGTTCATGGGTTTTAGCTATGTTTTCTACATTCTCTTGGATAATTTCTTTTGATCCTGCGGTTTATTATCTAAAGAAACAAATTAAACTCAGGCACCCAAATCTTAGGGTGCTTCGACTTTCGATAGTGTTTTGGGGTTCGATTCCATTACATACTAGTAAATTCAGGTTGTAAAATTATAGTGGATTGGGAGGTCTTGTGCAGCAATCTGGACTTTTCGTGATAAGGAAGGGGGGTGATTCACAGGAAAGTGTGAGATAATAACACTTGCTTTGACGCAGTCTCATCTAACCTCCCTGCAAGCAAATTGGAATGAATGCACATTAAATAGCCAGCGGTGTCTAATCTCCCTGCAAGCAAATCCGGGTGCAGCCTCATTAAACTGGCCATCTGGAAGCACCCCTTAACATTACAAGGTTCTTACAAAAACGCTGTTGTGCCACCACCAAAACGCAACTTGCAGAATTGACTCTCTGCAGACAGCAGGCTTGTTTAAAAAGTCTGCAAGCTGCTGTTTGAGATCAACTCAGGGTGATCACCGAATGCAGATTCCCTCAGGTTTTGTGCTTCAGGAGACAGTGGGGAGGAGTATCAAGCGACCCCTGACCATTAGGTCCAGTCATGGCCGACTCTGGGCTTGCGGCACTCATCTCGCTTTATTGGCCGAGGGAGCCGGCGTACAGCTTCCGGGTCATGTGGCCAGCATGACTGTAATGGTTCTAGGGGTTGCTCGTGCGTAAGCCGGTGCTTAGCTCCCCGGCGGGTGAACCTTTTCTGTCCGGACAGCCACTCACCCGTGGCTGACTCAATCGCTGGCAGAATCCGTCAGTGGGCGTTTCTTAAACTTCTTCCAGCAAAGAAGCTCTTTGACGCCTAGTCTCCTCCTACTCTCTCTGCGCGGAAGCCTTCTGCGCAAGGATGGCGTGGGCAGCGGAGGACCCCTACTCTCCCCGCTGGTCCCAGGCAAGGAGTCATGGGACCGCCTCGCCGCTTCCCCCATCTGCCCCCCTTCTCCACTGGTGCTACGCTGATTCTCTTCCCCAGAAGATGGGCTGCTTCTCCCAATCCCTGGACGCTCTCTGGGATCCCTCTGGCTTTTGCTCTCTCCCTCCGGCACTGATGGCAGTTCCCTGACAATGACTAAGCCGCTTCTGGCAAACCAGAGCAGCACACGGAAAGGCTATTTACCTTCCGCCAGAGCGGTACCTATTTATCTACTTGCACTTTGAGGTGCTTTCGAACTGCTAGGTTGGCAGGAGCAGGGACCGAGCAACGGGAGCTCACCCCGTCGTGGGGATTCGAACCGCCGACCTTCTGATTGGCAAGTCCTAGGCTCTGTGGTTTAACCCACAGCGCCACCCGTGTCCCATGAAGCAGCTTAGGCTTGGTCTATAATGTTGCCTCTTCGGTTGTGCCCTGTTTGGACTAGCAGGAAACCAGCACAATGAACCATGCTCTTTTGTCGACTGAATTATGTGCTCCATACGCCCTTTGGAGAGAAATGAGATAGAAGAGCTTGTGAGTCTCCACAGGCCTTTTAAAAGTGTCAAAGTGTGCCTGAGCAAACATGCCTGACCCCCCCAAAAGACTCCCTCTGAAAAGCACTTAAGAGAGAGTGTGTTAACTGTACTCTTTTTTGTTGGCCCAGCTTAACTGGAAATAGTGTTCTTCCTCAGACTCATAGCTGTCAACCTTCCCTTTTTTGGCGGGAAATTCCCTTATTCCAGCGCAGTTTCCCGCTGCTATCCCGGTTTGTTAGATATCCCGTAGACTGTCCCCGGGACACGTGAGGCTGCTGATCCCTTATTTTCAAATCTGAAAGTTGACAGCTATGCTCAGACTTAGGTGCTCACCTCTGCAAAAAAGGCCTCCATTCTGTTACAAGTAGGCCAATGTTAACCCCGGTGTCTCAAGAGCAACCTTACCTAACCTGGAGCCTTCCAAATGTTTTGGATTCCAACTCCCATGAGCGCCTGGCAGCATGGCAGGGCTGAAGTGAGTTCTAGTTCAAGGTCTCTGGAAGGTACCAGACTGGTGAAGGCTGTTCTGGACGCTTCAGTCAAAGCTATTGCCTTAGTATGGTACCTTGAGGAGGTGCCAATGGCAAATCAAGAGTCTTCAAGGTTGTGGCTACAGCACAGGTGGGTATCAGTGACCAGGAACTCAATCACCAGCCAAGAGACACATCCTTCTCTTTGATGGCATGAGCACAGGTGAGCGGCATGTGCCATCTGCCAGGGATTCTTTAATAATAATAATAATAATAATAATAATAATAATAATAATAAATAATTAATAGATTTATTTATACCACGCCCATCTGGCTGGGTTTCCCTAGCCACTCTGGGCTGCTCAACAGAACATTAAAAACACGATAAAACATCAAGCATTAAAACATTTCCCAATACAGGACTGCTTTCAGGTGTCTTCTAAACGTCAGATAGTTGACATCTAATGGGAGGGTGTTTCACAGGGCGGGTGCCACTACCAAGAAGGCCCTTTGCCTGGTTCCCTGTAACTTGGCTTCTCGCAGTGAGGGAACCGCCAGAAGGCCCTTGGCGCTGGACCTCAGCATCCGGGAAGAACGATGGGGGTGGAGACGCTCCTTCAGAAATACTGGACCAAGGCCATTTAGGGCTTTAAAGGTCAGCACCAACACCTTGAATTGTGCTCGGAAACATACTGGGAACCAATTAAGGTTTTTCAGGACCGGTGTTATGTGGTCCCGGCGGCCGCTCCCAGTCACCAGTCTAGCTGCCACATTCTGGATTAGTTGTAGTTTCAGAGTCACCTTCAAAGGTAGCCCCACCTTGAGCGCATTGCAGTAGTCCAAGCGGGAGATAACCAAAGCATGCACCACTCTGGCAAGGCAGTGGTTTCTGCATTGCAAGATGTTGGATTATTGCTAGGGATCCAACTCTTCATTTCTATGAGTCCATGAATTTCTGGCAGGGGTACCACTAGGCTACCTTGCTGTCAAGACATAGACGGGAGTTTGCCATTTAGGTTGTGTTTCCCCTTTCTCTTATTAGTCCCTCACTGTGCTATTTTATCCTACACCGATGCTGTCCTCCCACTTCTTGAAGCCAATAGAAGCTTGAAGGAGTGGCAGAGTGGAGTTTTGGTGGAAATCAAGGTCAGCCGAGACTCTTAGCTAATAATAATAATAATTTTTTATTTATATCCCGCCCTCCCCAGCCGAAGCCGGGCTCAGAGCGGCTAACAACAGTAAAAGCAACACAGTTTACATAAAATCACAATCAATTAATTAAAATACATTCTAAAATCAATTCATTCTAAAATCAGTTCAGAATCAAATTAAAGGCAACCATTGGGCTAGAGTGCTATGAGGATTACAGAAGGAGAGAGTGGGTCAGACTGCGCCTTGGCCAAAGGCCTGGTGGTCTTGCAAGCCCTGCGGAAAGATGTCAAGTCCCGCAGGGCCCTAGTCTCTTGGGACAGAGCGTTCCACCAGATCAGGGCCACATCCAAAAAAGCCCTGGCTCTGGTTGAGGCCAGCCTAACCTCCCTGTGGCCCGGGATCTCCAAGATGTTTTTATTTGAAGACCGTAAGGTCCTCCGTGGGACATACCAGGAGAGGCGGTCCCGTAGGTACGAGGGTCCTAGGCCGTATACTTCGCATATAACTTTCACAATGAGGGCGTGTGCATTGGAGCCCCTCTCTGCTTATTGGAACAGTCCTTGTTTATCGCCCTGGGGATCATGCATAGAGGTTCAAGCTACATTTTCTGCTGCAAACTCCCAGCCATTCTGTCTCTCAGAGCTGGCTCATAACTTTCCCATCCTAATGAGGATGCCTCTATTTGAACAACTATTGGTTTGTGTTGGAAGGCTGGAGGAAGGCAACCACTTTCCTCTACCAACAGCCACTACAGGTAGACGGGTGCAGAATACTCCTGGGACGGGCTTGCAGGGAGAGCAGCTTCATCGTTGGCAAAAACAGGAGCAGTCCTTAAAATTGCTATACATCATTTAGTCTGACACCCTTAGGGCAAAGAAAGGTCTCCCCTCCCCTTCTTTGAGAGTTCTGTGAGCTCCTCCAGCCTGACTGCCTGTAGTAGCTGTTACTAGATGAGAATTCAAAGCTCCAACACAAAGAGAGCTGGATGTTTAACCAGGCCTGAGAGGTGAGAGTTGTTGGTTTCTGCGGCAATAGGTGTGGTTAGCATTTAGCAAAGGGGCGGGGGAGGGAATTTGATTTAGTTCAAATTTAAAGGTGAACCAACCTTATCTGCATTTTTCCAAAACAATGCACATTTTTTTAAAAAGGCTCTCATATGAAATGTGCATTTGTTTGAATTTTGCAATGCGGTTCCCCAGCTTAGTAATGTGCAAGTAAGCTAGCATAAAACGTGTGTTATGCAAACTGCTTTGCAAAAATGTGCATATTAGTGAAAACGGCATGCCTTAGAAGAAATCTGCATTAGGGAGCTGATGAATTTTCACGAGGACTTAAAAATAAATAGGTCACTAGCTGAAATGAAAATGTGGAAAACAGAAGTTACCAGTGGAAAAAATGAGAAACTGAGCAATCCCAGGACCGTCTCTAACGGCATTTCTGTGTGTGGAGGGCCTGGGTAAAGTACATTGGGCAGGAGCGCTGTGGCGCCTTGTGCTTTTCATTCTGTGGGGCTGGTGCAGCAGCATATAGTAGGCCGTAACATTTAAAGCAGTGCTATACCACTTTCCCAAATCAATGGCTTCCCCCAGAGAATCCTGGGAACTGTAGTTTGTTAGGGGTGCTGTTAGGAGATCCCTATTCCCTTCCCAGAGCTACAATTCCCGGAGTGTTTTAACAATCAATCCCTCTTCCCAGGAAACTCTGGCAACTGTAGCTCTGAAGGGGAATAGGGCGTCTTCTAACAATTCCCAGCACCCTTAACAGATGACAGTTCCCAGAATCCTTTGGGGGGGAGCCATGACTGTTCAGAGTGGTATGATATTGCTTGAAGCATAGCATGTGCTAGAGCAAACGCTGTTTGAGTTGTCTCATGACAAGGCCTCTCTTCCAGGTGTGCCAAAAGGCTGGTGAGATCTCTCTGCTGAAGCAGCAGCTGAAGGACTCCCAGTCCGACGTCTCCCAGAAGCTCAACGAGATTGTCGGCTTGCGGACCCAGCTCAAGGAAGGCAAGAGCTTCCTCAGGGAGAAGGAGGAGCAGATCCTGACCTTGAAAGACTCCTACAGCACCAAGAGCGTCAGCCTGGAGATCTCCGAGGGCGAACTGCAGCGGAAGATGGGCGAGGTGCAGATGTTGAGGGAGAAACTTGACCAGTGCGAGCTGGAGGTCTCCAACCTGAAGCAGACCCTCACCAGCCTGGGCGGGGCCCACGGCCACTTTGGCGCCGAGCTGGCGGAGAAGCTGGCGAGGGACCCTTTGGCTTGCGAGAGCGATGAGGCCAAGATGAAGCGGCAGAGCGAGGAGAACTTCAACGCGCTGAAGAAGGAGGTGGAGCGGCTGCAGGCGGAGCTGAAGGCCGAGAGGCAGCAGCGGGAGCAGCAGGTCCTGGACTTTGAGGAGGAGCGTCGCACCTGGCAGGATGAGAAGGAGAAGGTCATCAAGTATCAGAAGCAGCTGCAGCTGAATTACGTGGAGATGTACCAGAAGAACCAAATCCTCGAGCACAAAGTCAGCGAAATGACCAGCAAGGTCGCCAGCCCGCCACACACCGACGAGAAGAAAACATGGACTCCTTCCAGGCTGGAGAGGATAGAGTCCACAGAGATCTGAGGAAAGGACTTGAGGCGCTCAAAGTACGTTGTCCCCCCAACCCCACCTCCCCAAATTACTGTGCATGTACTTCAGCCGGTGATCTTCCCGAGGAGAATTAATATGCTATATAACCAGCAGTGTAAGTTCGTCTGCCCTGGGCATCTCCCACAATGCTCTGGTGCTTTGCAGGTGATAAAGGAAAAATAGAGACAGGTGTTTCTTCTGTGTTTCTAGGGATGAGCTGACATCAGGAGTATTGTGGGGTGGATTGAGTGTGCGTATGTGGGGAGGGGTCTTGCACCCAAGATTGGGGGGCCAGCGTGCGTCGCATTGTGTGATGTCATGCTTGGGACGCGCGTCGCATGTGTGACATCGTATGCGTGTCACTTGCATGTGAAGTCATTGCACATTGGCGGGAGGAAGTTGAGTGGGGAACCCGGCGTGGTGCGGTTCAATGGTTAGCTCCTCCTGAGTGCGACAGAGGAAGCCGCGCCGCACTGGGCTCCCCGCTCGGCTTCCTCTCGACATGATGCAGAATGCACATCACATGTACGACATCACATGTGTGTGACATGCATTGAAAGGGAAGAGGCCAACTGGACGGCCTGGTGCAGCCTCCTCTCTTGCACTCTGGAGGAGCCAGCCATTGAACCATGCTACACTCGGCCTTCTCTGCCCCGTCAACACCAAGGGGGCCCGGTCCCCTGCCAGCAAATATTGAGGCGGGCCGAAGAGCCCTCTGCCCCTAGGAGTTGGCATGCCTGGTGTGGGGTTTTTATTTTATTTTCCCTTAGCCCCATTGACAAAGACACTGCAGAGTTTTCTGTGTCTGCCATTACTGCAGCACCTCTCTTAATGGTCTTCTGGCCCACCTTTTTCCCCCAGGGCATTTTTTAGCCATATTGGCTAGTAGAAGTTCGTGCCACACTCAGGCTTGCCTCATCTTTGCCATAACCCAGGGCGGAATCCCTCCGACATTCCTCAGGGGAAAAGGGACGTTCTCTTCCACATCAGCAGAACGTCTCTATTTTCTGAGGAAGCCTTCCAGGTATCAGACTCCCATCAGCCTCAGTAAACATGGCCAAAAGTCAGGGGGTGATGGCAGCTGCGGTCCAGAACATTCGGAGGCCCCCCAAGTTGGGGAAGGCTGTCCTGAAGTATTTTTGTGTCACAACCAGACATAAATCATAATTTCTGCTCCTGAGATAACTCTGGATACTGTTGTTCTGAGAGGAGAAAGGGGTGCAGATCACTTGCAGGCAATTCTCAGCACCTAGAAAACCTACAATTCCCAGGATCCTTTGAGAGGAGCCATTACCAGTATAAAAGTGATACGAATTCGTAGTGTCACTGTCTGCCGACCCCTTTTGAAGAAGTTCCCTATGAAAGCCAATTCTGGGTTCTCAATTACGGGCTTCATGTGTGCCACCTTCGGTCCCAGGCTAAGCCGATTATAAATTGGAAGCAAGGCGTGTTTATTTACTTCCTGGTTCACACTCCATCTTAGTTTGTGGTGGCATTCATATGCTGCGGATGGGAGCAGTTTGCCGGTTATCTAATTCTTGCAAGGTTATGCCCTCGGGCATCTACACACACAAGCTGTGAGAGATGTTGCACAGACAATAGGAGAGGGCAAGACTTTCCCTGGCATGTACAATCTATGCTCTGCACCGTGGACTGAATCGAAACAACTCTCTCAAGGCAGTGCTCCAGATATCCCAATGAGAGGGCCGTGAACTGAGGTGGCATCAGTAGGCTGGATTAATGAAACCGCCCCTCCCCAAACATTTTTAGCATTTTTTAAGATTGACTACCATTTTAGATAGGTAAAGGGACCCCTGACCATTAGGTCCAGTCGTGGCCGACTCTGGGGTTGCAGCGCTCATCTCGCTTTATTGGCCGAGGAAGCCAGCGTACCGCTTCTGGGTCATGTGGCCAGCATGACTAAGCCGCTTCTGGCGAACCAGAGCAGCGCACGGAAACACTGTTTACCTTCCCGCCGGAGCAGTACCTATTTATCTACTTGCACTTTGACGGGCTTTCAAACTGCTAGGTTGGCAGGAGCAGGGACCGAGCAACGGGAGCTCACCCCGTTGCGGGGATTCGAACCGCCGACCTTCTGATCGGCAAGCCCTAGGCTCTGTGGTTTAGTCCACAGCGCCACCCGTGTCCCCTTACCATTTTAGATAGTTGGCACTTAACACCTCGTTCCTTTAATGCAGCCAGGAGGGCGAGAAGTAAGCTATCACATGTAGTTGGCATTGGGGGAGAAGGCAGAAGAACGGGATGGAAAAGAAATTATGTGGGGCATCTAGTCCGGCTCCAAATGCTAACACACACACAGTTGGTCATCTGCCTTGTCCAGCATGGTTAAGAAAGCAAGAGCACGGGTTCCTAAGCATTTCCAGGCCACACACACCCTTGGCTCCTTAAATTCATCCCTGGTGCCCCCCTACCTTATAAAGAACCATTATTCTAGAACAGCGGTTTGCACAACCCACCAAGGAAGAGCACAATAAAATTCAAAACATTTATTTTTATAAAAAAAAATCTAAAATTATCATGTTAAATTAATTCAACAAAATGGATGATCCAGTGACCCTAGCTTTTCTAAGACTAATCGTCATTTGCACCTCCAGAGCCTTCCTCCCACCCCGGCCGCCCCCTTGCCCCTTAGAACCCCCCTTTAGGCAATCCCACAAAGCCACTCTGGGAAATGCTATTCTAGATCATTGCACTGCTCTTTGCTCAGCCAAAAACTAGAGGGGGTTTGTATTTTTTTAATGGGAAGATGGTTTGGCCAAACATACAGTGGACGCTTGGGTTGCAAACGTGATCCGTGCGGGATGCACGTTCGCAACCCCCGTCTCCGTACACGCGGGTTGCGATTCGGCGCTTCTGCGCATGTGCAAGGTGCGATTTAGCACTTCTGCGCGGCTGCCGAAACCCGGAAGTAACCCGTTCTGGTACTTCTGGGTTTCGGCGGTTCGTAACCCAAAAAAACCCAACCTGAGCGTCTGTAACCCGAGGTATGACTGTATTTAGAATTAGAGATGATCTCAATCGAGAGATGGGTGGTTTTTCTCTCCCCTCGGGCCTTTTCCCCAGAACATTGCTTATGTTGAGTTTCAGAAACACACACGCATGGAGGCTGCCTTATACTGAGCCAGCCCATGTGTCCGTCTGGCTCAGTCTCGTCTACACTGATTGGCAGCAACCCTCTAGGAATTCAGGCAGAAGGCATTCCCAGCCCTGCATGGCGATTCTGGGCGTTGAGCCAGGGGCCTTCTGCATGAGAATCAGGTGCTCTACCCAAGGGCGTAGGAAGGCGGGTGCGGTCCGGCCCGGGTCCCACCCTGACGGGGGGTGACAAAATGGCGGGTGGCACGGGCCACACTTCTCTGCACCCGCTGGCTCCGCGCTGTCCGCCCATTGCCTCCCCCCCAGCTGTAGGGCAGCTGAGGCCCTGCTGTGCGCCCCATCCCTATGGGAGCTGCGCATCATGTCTCATCCCTATGGGCACCGCGCCCCACCCATGGGCACTCCGGTGCCCGAGATGTTTCCTCTGCCGCTGGCTCTACCATCCAGTCCTTTTGCATTAATAATCATAAAAATAAATTTTATTTATACCCCACCCTCCCCGGCCAGAGGTGGCTCAGGGCGGCTAACACCAGTAAAATTACAGTAAAAACATAATAGGGGGGGACCAATTTAAAATCCAGGTTAAAATGCAATTTAAAATACAGCCTCATTTTAAAAGTAGCCCATAGATCAAAACCATAAGGGGAGGGAAACATAAGGGTCAGACTGAGTCCAAACCAAAGGCCAGGCGGAACAGCTCTGGCTTGCAGGCCCTGCGGAAAGATGTCAAGTCCCACTGGGCCCTAGTCTCTTGTAACAGAGCGCTCCACCAAGTCGGGGCGAGTACTGAAAAGGCCCTGGCCCTAGTTGAGACCAATCTAACTACCTTGCAACTTGGGGCCTCCAAAATGTTGTCATTTGTGGACCTTAAGGTCCTCCGTGGGACATACCAGGAGAGACGGTCCCGTAGGTACGAGGGTCCTAGGCCGCATAGGGCTTTAAAGGTCAAAACCAGCACCTTAAACCTGACCCTGTACTCCACCAGGAGCCAGTGCAGTTGGTAACGTTCCTCTTCCCTTGCGAAGGAGTTCCTGCCATCAAGTGTCCCTGCTCCTTCAGCTGCATGCAATTGGATTTATTTAGCAAGTCCTGATTAGGTCCCAGGAATACGAGTTCGGCTCCCACATTTGCGGCAGAGCTTTTGAGCAAATGGATTTGCTCAAAAGCGGTATTTTGCTAGTCTGTACCAACTTAGCCAGCTCCTCCCAGCTTTTCCACTCCCTCTAATGGACCTTCTTATCGGCCCTAGGTTAGGACAGGAATGAATGCTATGCAAGGCCGATAACAGAACCAATTATTCTTGGAAGCGATTGGGAGCTCAGAATTCCTTACTTGAAGGAGGGGGCCACCTGAAGGAGTTCGTGGCTACCATTGTGCTGTTGGACTTGCATTTAAAGTGATTTTTAAAAAAATAAAAATAAATAAAAGCAAAGGCCGCTGGGACAGGAAAGGGCTTTGGCATTTTTCCAATACCAAAACGTCGCCAAGTTAAGTGTTTGGAGGAACGTGGCATCCTTGCGATAGGAGGTGCTGCCTGGAAGCAGGAAATCTGGAGCCTGTCTGCACTGCAAAGCTAATCCCATTTCAAGCTCAGGTAGCTGATTTGGCACCCAACCAAACAAGGAACCCGTAAAAACACAAGAAGAGCCTTTCAAGGTCAAGTCAGCCAGGAGTCTCTCTCTCTCTCTAGTCCAGCCTCCTGCTTCTCGCATTGGCCAACCAAGTGCTCTCAGGAAGCAGCCCTTTTGGTCCCCTGCAATGGGAACTCAGGCCCTACATCTGCATGGTGCATTTAAAGCAGTGCCATGCCACTTTAAACAATCACAGCTTCCTCCACAGAATCCTGGGAAGTTCAGTTAGTTAAGGCTGCCGGGAGTTGTTGCGGGATCCTTATTTCCCTCACAGATCGACAATTTTCAAGAGTTCTTTGGGAAGGGGGGTAGACCACTCTGAGGATTGTAGCTTGGTTAGTGGAATCGGGGTCTCCCTCACAACTCTCAGGGCCCTCCCAGGATTCCTTGGGGGAAGCGATGACTGTTTGAAGTGGCATCATAGTGCTTTAAATGTCAGGCCCATTTAGCTGGCGTCCCTAATTGGCCCGTGTCTCGCCAATTCGTGAAATTCCCCTGTCAAGCCCACAGCTGTTATTGCCACATCTTCTGACCATGAAATATGTAAGCTAGAGTCTACATTCTATGATTAAGGGTTTTTGGCTCTGGAATCTTATTTCTAGCCCCGTTTTATTACCTAATACTAAATCCTGAGCACTCGTATTAAGAGAGGAGACAAAACATTTCTCTTTGGGGCTTTGACTACCCTTCCCGCGATTTACGGGGAAACCACGATAGTTAAACCCAGTTTTAAGATGGTTTATATTTGGGGTGCAGACGTGCCCTTGCATCTTCCACAGCGAATCAGTAACAGCAGCAAAAACTTTGTGCTGTAAGTTGATTTGGCTGCATAAAAGATTTTGGGTCTTCTTCCTTTTTTTGCGCAATCCATGGTTTAGCTTGCCTCCAGAATGCCTAGTGGTCAATGCCTTCTTCAGAGGGCTTTTAATGGTGCTTTTTTGGGTGGGGAGAGCCTTGATAGATCTCAGAAAAGAACCCACAAATTTCCCCAATCTACACCAATTTTCCCAATCACCCACCACAGCAAGACGCAGGGTCAGGCCTTCTCAGACATTCTGGTGCCTAAGAAACAACACTCTCACAAACGTGCGCAGAGTCACCCTCTCTAAATATATATAAATAGGTTTTGGAACGAAATGGTTTGCCTACAATGGTGCCCAGATTCTACCACCTGAGACAGAGGCCTTCTGCCTAGTGGTGGCGTCGTCGGGCAAACCTTACTGTTGCTAGCATCTGCAGGAAAATCACTGCCGGGTTGTCTATGTGAAAGTGCTTATTAACTGAACTAGGAAGCAAATCATTTACTTATATGCTGCTAAGTTATACAGAGACAAGTGTACTTGGATGTAAATAACTGTTCTGTATATGTATATATGATTATTAAAGCAAAACACGTGTACAAAAAAGAGAGAGAGAAAACTCTTGTGAGTAACTGGGCTTTGAGGAAAGAGCAGACTTCGCTGTCGAGAACGGAATTTCTGGCAAGAAGACAACATCTTGGAGGGTTTTCCAAAGCTCCACTGGTTTCATGCGCTTTAGAGATTACACTATACCTTCCTGGGGGTTACAAATCACATGGCAGTCTTGTTTTGGTGTATGTCTTCTGTCTATCTGTCGATAATCTTGTAGGTAGGTGGGGGGAACCTGAGGATTTTAAGCTACAGTGGTGCCTCGCAAGACGAAAAGAATCCGTTCCGCGAGTCTCTTCGTCTTGCGGTTTTTTCGTCTTGCGAAGCAAGCCCATTAGCGGATTAGCGCTATTAGCGGCTTAGCGGGCTTAGCAGATCAGCTGATTAGCGGCTTAGCGGATCAGCTGATAAGCGGCTTAGCGGATCAGCTGTTAAGCGGCTTAGCGGATCAGCTGATAAGCGGCTTAGCGATCAGCTGTTTAGCGGCTTAGCGGATCAGCTGTTAAGCGGCTTAGCGGCTTGGGAAAAAAGGGGGGAGGAAAAAAACCCTGCAGGAACTCGCAAGACAATTTCGTGTTGCGAAGCAAGCCCATAGGAAATTCATTTTGCGAAGCACCTCCAAAACGGAAAACGCTTTTGTCTAGCGGGTTTTCCGTCTTGTGAGGCATTCGTCTTGCGGGGCACCACTGTATTTTGAAGTGTCTGTGTGCTGTCGCTTCTAACTTGTGGTTTGAAACCAAACTCACTTGAACAAGACCATTTAGATTCACCCCACCCCTGCTCCTGAGGCATGGAAGAAATTCCCCAGAGACACCGCTGCCTGCAGGTGCATTGTGGACGGAAGCAGCCAAAGGGGCAAAAAACCCAGGAGGACCCACCCGTTGCCCCGTTGAAGCAGCACTTTGTAATATTTGCTTCCGATTCCTGGCCATTGTGACCAAAGACCTGCTCGGATGAGCCTTCGGGATGCTACCAGAACCATGTTTCTATTTTTTATGCTGGTGCCATGAGGTTCTAGGCCTTGGCGACTGACAGAATCCCTGCTGGGTTTTGCTGCTGTGGGTTCCCTTGTGAGGAGGTGGCCGCCAGCACATTTCCCAGTTGCTACTCTTTGCATCCATGAGGGCTAAACGCTTGCTGTTCTCCGAAGCGAAAAGCTGAGATTCTCAGGTAGTCGGACGCTGCGCAGGATTTCGGTTTAGCGCAATTGTCCGTTGCAACCGTTAAGCCACTGATTGGAACGCGAGGCGTTGCGATACCGAATGGCGAGTTGGCTTTATGGCAAAGGCCTCATCTGGATGAGGTGCTTTGTCGTACAGCACTATCTGGGCGTGGGGCGGGTACCACAATAGGCAGCCATGCACAGATGCCATGAGAAATGGTCCTTAATAGATGTTTCCTAAACACCAGGGGGGAACTGATAGGCCTGGGTGCTGAAACAATGCCACTGTTTTAAAATACCAGTTTCTGGGAAATAACCACTGTGATTTGGATGAAAGGGGGAGCGAGCCTTTTGTTGCTGTGGATGTCTGAGAGATTTGGGTGGTGGTGGGGAGGCAAGAATGGAACAAGATACCCTTTCCCACCCTACTCCTCTGGTAAATCTCGCTGCTCCCCCTCAGAGGAATTTATTTTTAATTCAACATGTTTTTATTTTTGCAGAAGTGACCGAAACTTGGCTTTTTCCCCCAGAGGCTGATGTTCTTTGTGTTCAGAGAGAAGTTTTTAAAAAACTGTTCCCTGCTCCCAACCTGAAGGACATTAACCAGCAAAAGTTCATAAGAATAAATGAGACAAAACTGGAAATAAGAATAGAAAGAGCCTACAGCTCTGCCACCCTCACGGTTTGGAATAAAATCAGCAGCTGTCAGCTCTGAACTAAAATGCAGTCCTCTTAAAGGCACACTCTCTAGTGCCTTAGCTGCCAACGAGAGAAACCTGTATTGACCATTCTGCGTGGTTATGATTTTTTCCCAGTAGCCCGCTTTTTGGGGCTGAGTTGCAATCCTTCATCTCCACCCAGAATCCCTGCTTCAAAATGCTTCTCTCTGCCCTCTGGTCATCACTAAAACTACTGACCAGAAGGAACTGGTTCTGTACTTTTCAGTTTACAATAGCTAGCTTCCAACTGGAGATTCCTCAAAAGGACTGGTTGTGTGTGTGTGTTTGCACAGTACGGCAGATAACAAAACAAAATCGTAATTGGGCATATTACAAGGATATTTTTATTCAAATCACAAGGAGATTTTGACTGAACATTAAGAAGAACTTTCTGGTGGTAGGAGCTGCCCAACAGTGGAATGGGCTCCCTCAGAAGCAGGTGGGCTCCCCTTTGGAGGTTTTTAAACAAATGCCAGGAAATACAGTGGTACCCCTGGTTACATACTTAATTCGTTCTGGAGGTCCATTCTTAACCTGAAACTGTTCTTAACCTGAAGCACCACTTTAGCTAATGGGGCCTCCTGCTGCCGCCGCGCCGCCGGAGCACGATTTCTGTTTTCATCCTGAAGCAAGGTTCTTAACCTAAGGTAATATTTCTGGGTTAGTGGAGTCTGTAACCTGAAGCGTATGTAACCCGAGGTACCACTGTATTTGATTCCTGCATGGCAGAGGGTTAGCCTAGGTGACTCTTTGGGTCCTGGCCAATTCTGTGGTTTCATTCTGTATTCAGAGCTAGGTAATACAGAGACATCTGCAAAAGCCCAGTGCGCGCGCACTTTGCTGTCCATAGCAAAACCACTTTGCAGATATCACACATGGAAAAGGACAGAGCAGACAGGGCAAGAGGGCTCACAGCTTTGTGATATAAACCAGGGAACTGGGGGAGTTCTCTTTTTCCCAATTTGCTGTCTTTTTAAGTCCTACAAGGCTGTATGCACACAATAATTTTTGCGCATACTGTACTGTCGCCCAACGCATGGTCACAGTTCAAAACAAGCAACGCGTGGGGGAATTCCGTTCTACGGCTCATTGTAAGTATGTTACCAAAGAAAAGTCTTGAAAGGCTGCGTTCAGTAATGACTCATTTCTTGCCGGACTTGTGGAATTCTGGGCTATGGAATTCTCTTGCACGGGAAGCCTTTGGCAGCCGGAACACCAGAAGCGAGGAAATTAAGATGTCAAAAGTTGGCAAGACTCCATATAAGTTGTGCTGGAGCTGAAGTTTGTTGGGAACGAAATCAATGAAAGGATGCCTCCCCCGGCTAATTTCTGGTGTGTGTTTTATCGATTTCGGGGAGACTGAATGGTGCTGGGACTTCACTCGCCAGGCTGAGTGACACAGAGTTCCTACCCACCAGTCAAAAACAATGACAAAAATAGTTTTGCTTCCTACAGTTCAGGCCAGATCTAGCATCATCTGAGGGAGAAAAGTCAAATGGCACCCCCTTGAGGTAAAAAGCCTAATAAAATTAAATGTAGTCATTAAATAACTGGCAATTTCTTTAATACCTGGCTCCTGAGACCACTGTGCCAATTGTGGACCTGGCTGGCTGCAAATGGGAGAATCTTTGCTAGATCCTTCAAGTGGGGAAGGTGTTCAGACACTGTAAATGGGGGACACAGCACAAAAGAAGCATCATTATTCAGACGACCCAAATAATGACTAGTCATTATTCAGACTAGTCTTTACCAGAGAGATGACAGTCTGGAATAGCCTTCTCCAACAGACAGACCCTGACTATTGGCTGTTTCGGCAGGGGCTGGTGGGAGTTGCAGAACAGCAAAAAGCATTGGCGGGGGGCACCGAGTTGGGGAAGTCTGTCCTAGGAAAACATGGAATAACACACGTGAAGCTGCAGGATTTTTTATTAGTTGAGAGGATAACCCAGTGAGATTTCACCAGCAATAAGAACTCTTCTCGTTTGCATGTTTTTAGATTTTGCTGACGGCTAATATCTTTTAAAACACGAAATCTAGACTGGCCCTGGGTCAGCACATTGGAAGCAAAATGGCCTAGATGTTATTTTTCTCCTCCACATTTTTAAAAAACAAACAACAAACCATAAGCCTCAATCTGTTTCTGTATATCTGCTCTTACTGTGAATTTAAGCCAGAAGTGTACTGAATCAAAACTGTTAATCTTTTTGTCACATGTTGACTGTTGATGGTTCTTTGAACTATGTCTCTCTGAGATTTGCAAACTAAAACCACAAATCCCACAAGAAAGGGGGGGGGGAGGGACTGAAACCCAATTTTTATTTTTTTATTTTTAAAAAGAATCTTTTCAGAACCAACGCTCTAAAGTTTGAGGTGTGTATCCTTTCCAACCCTTGAATTCGGACATTGACCCACCAACTTTGCCTTGTTGGTCATTGTGTTTCAAAGAATGAAGCAACCTTCCCCAACCTGATGCCCTCCAGAGGTTTTGGACCAGGCAGCCCAGCTGTGCAGCTGAGGTTGATGGGAACTGTAGTCCAAAGCAACGGGATGGGGAAGGCTACAACAAAAAGTCCTTTTCTTTATGTGCAGCAGAGACATAATAGTTTTAAAAATAATAATAAACTTGTTTCGCCATCTCTTTTCTTGTACGTCTTCATTGGTTTTTAAAGACAAGAACAGCTCTTGCCATGGGATAAAGGTAAAGGTAAAGGTACCCCTGCCCGTACGGGCCAGTCTTGACAGACTCTAGGCTTGTGCGCTCATCTCACTCTATAGGCCGGGAGCCAGCGCTGTCCGCAGACACTTCCGGGTCACGTGGCCAGCGTGACAAGCTGCATCTGGCGAGCCAGCGCAGCACACGGAACGCCGTTTACCTTCCCGCTGGTAAGCGGTCCCTATTTATCTACTTGCACCCAAAGGTGCTTTCGAACTGCTAGGTTGGCAGGCGCTGGGACCGAACGACGGGAGCGCACCCCGCCGCGGGGATTCGAACCTCCGACCTTTTGATCGGCAAGTCCTAGGCGCTGAGGCTTTAACCCACAGCGCCACCCGCGTCCCATATTGCCATGGGATAGTGGTTTTTAAAATAATGTAAATATATCTGTAGAGAGCTATGTGTATATGTTGGTGTGTACATATGCACACACACACACACACACACACACACACAATACACGCATCTGTCTTGTCTATATCTCCATATGACTGAAGGCGTTTTATCTGAGCAAAAATTAAAAATGGAGAAAGACCCCCTTTAAACATTTGAAAGCTGTTGCAGTGTTTTTGTTGATGGAAATAAGAATGAATCTGCCTCTATGACTGGAAAAAGTGGCTGCAGTTACAAAAACAGACACTTATGCACGTGTAGGGGGAGGGAGGGGAAATTTGCCTATTGCAGGGAACCCTGGGGCAGGAGCAAGATCCACATGTTCCACTGTTTGTGGAATTTGTTCCAGCTGTTGAGCGGCTGTATCATATGACAGTCACCCTGCCCAGAGTCTGGCAACCTGGACCGCCTGCCTCTAAATCCAGTCCAGTTTAGAAATTCATTAAGCCCATGAACGATTATAAAGAGGCCCGACCGAAGTCTCGCCAACGTATCTTACAAAGATGCTAAGGTTGTGCACACTTTCTTGGGAGCTGATCGAGATCAGAGGTGGGTAACCTTTCGCCCAAAGGCTGCATACTCTTCTGGTCAACCTTCCAAGGGCCACTTGTCGGTGCTGGATGCAGCCAGAGACAAAAGTGGGCAAAGCAATTCATATAAATTTTAAGTGCACAGTAGGGACGCGGGTGGCGCTGTGGGTTAAACCACAGAGCCTAGGTCGGCGGTTCGAGTCCCCGTGACGGGGTGGGCTCCCGTTGCTCGGTCCCTGCTCCTGCCAACCTAGCAGTTCGAAAGCACATCAAAGTGCAAGTAGATAAATAGGTACCGCTCTGGTGGGAAGGTAAACGGCGTTTCCGTGCGCTGCTCTGGTTCGCCAGAAGCGGCTTAGTCATGCTGGCCACATGAACCGGAAGCTGTACGCCGGCTCCCTTGGCCAGGAAAGCGAGATGAGTACTGCAACCCCAGAGTCGTCCACAACTGGACCTAATGGTCAGGGATCCCTTTACCTTTACCTTTAGGCTAGATTTTGTGCACCCACCTGCACACCCTCTTCCTTATCCCCCATCCAGAGAAGCAAGTGGCATCTCGGGGTTCAAGGGCACATCCCAGCCCGTCAGAAACATTCAAGGAGGGTGTAAAACAAGGCCAGTGAAGGGTGCAGCCTGAGAAGATGGGAGTGTGGCATGGAGAGACTTCTGAGGGCCAGACAGGACTGCATTTGGCCCCTGGGCATGAGATTCCCTACCTCTGATCTAGATTAACCCTTGGCCTCATTTTTCAGAGCTCTTCTTAGGTTCCTGGGAGGCGATGAACCTCGTGCAGATAAGCAGTTTTCCAGCGTCGTTGCAGAGGAAGTGGCAGTTAATAAGAACAACAGACGAGGAATAAACTCTCGTCACAATTGTTCCGGGAGCTTGTCACAGCCCAATTAAGGCCTTTGCTGAACAGCTGATTTAATTAATGGATCTGCCTGGGCATTTGCATGGCATTTAGTTGTGGTCATGTCCGAATGCTTTCATGAAGCTGAGCTAGCTGGGATTATAACCGTGAACAACTGTTTTATTTTTTTACACAAGCAGCGGCAGTTCTGGGAGCTCTGAAACTGCCTGAAGCAGAAAGGTGGGGTGCCTCTTGTATTTTTTAAGGGTAGGAAATGAACAAATGATTGACCCAGAGGCATAGAGCAACATCCCTTAGCCACAAGGACGCTATGTGGCTTGTAAAAGGCCACAAAGGTAGCAAAAAAAAAAAAAGACCTTTGGCCCTAAAATTTGGTCTGGTGCCCGGGTGTTGAGCTAGGTGGGTCTCTTGGAAAGTTTGCAGTACAGTGGAAAACGCCAATAATTCATTTCATTTGGGTTATTTATTAGTTTGTCCATTTCCGAACCCCTGATGTTTAAAAGAACAGCAAGTGTAAAATTATGTAAATTTAGGAAGTTTTCATGCTTGCATTTCCTAGGTGAAGGCATACTACTTAACTAACTGACCAATTGCATTGCAGATAACTCGGTTCTGCCCCCTCTAACATAATGCCTCCCCCCCCCCCCCCATAAATCCTGGCTATGCTCATGTTTGCAGCCATGAGGGCTAGTAGCTTAGGATTCTAAAAACAGCCCTTAAACCAAACTTGTGGGCAAGACCAAATTATTCAAGATAGGAAAATCCCATAGAGAGTGTAAATGCCCTGCCCCATCCCCCAGCCAAAGACATCTCCAAGCTGAGTGAAAGGAAAACAAATGGTTGTATGGAACCCTGGAGGAGGAGAGGCGGGGGAAGTTGCAGTGGAAAGCGTAGCATGGGGGTGGGGGCCATGGACAGTAAGGAGTCTTCCATCACCGGTTCTCAGCTGCAAAATCACCCCTACGCAGAACTGCAATTTAGCAAAGAACTAACACACCTTTCTCGTGGATTAGCTCCAAATGTAAAGTGATGTCTATTGGAGCAAAAAATATTCACATCTAGTATACACTCAGTCTGAACTGGCTCCAGGAAAGAGATTGGGAGCATAACGGTGAGCTTCCTGAAAACATTGGTGGTGTGCAGTAGGAACAAATTCTACGTTAGGTATTACCAGCTGTCTTGATTTCAGTCTTCCAAATATCATAACAACTTCATTCAAATAGATGGTGGGGGGCACATTTAGAATACAGCATACAGCTGTGGTCAACCCCCCCTAGAATATAAACTGCAGAAAAGGAGAAAAAAACCCCAACACAGCTAAGGGAGGATATATTGCCCATAAATTGCCATAATGGCATAGCTATCACGAGTTTCAGAATTATTCATGGCCTGTCTAAACGTCCATCTGTTTCCCAGTTCATTCTTTTTATAGTTGCTGCTCTTCATAGTTATTGCCTTGGTCAGCAAGCGTGAAGTACAGATGGATGTGAACAACCGCTCTCAAATATATATGCTACATATCCTCCTCTGTTGCTAAGGACACTGTTAAGAGTTTAATGGCTAGCACAGAAATGCTCAGCCTGATTCTAATCTGCATTAAAAGTCGCGGTGATACTTCAAAGGGTAATAGATATACTGTGGCATAAACTTTCACATGCCCAAAAGTGCATGGTACAGTTTATCATAAAACATTTTTATATGGCCTGTTGACAAGCTCAAACGCAGTTTACACAAAAATTAGCATGTCAACAAAACAATAATAAAAGCGCACAATGCAAGGTGGCCTCAGAATCTGTAAAAATGAAATACTTTATTGTCACTTGTACAACTTGTATACAGTGAGATTACACAAGCACCCCCCACTCAGCTCTCTTAGTCTTAATTCCCCTCGTTTACTGACACATACACACACACACACACACACACCAAACCCAAAAGTCAGTTGACCTGTTATCTTTTCGTTCAGCAGCCTAACTGCCCACGGATAGAAGCTGTTCTTTACCCTGTTGGTGCAACTATTCATGCTTCCATATCTTCTGCCCGAGAGCAGGAGATCAAGAAAGTGCCGGCCAGGGTGTGAATCATCCATCGGCCATCTCTCCCATCGGCTGGGTGAGGACTGCAGGGCCTGCTCCCTTCCAGGGCCTTTTCCAACTGGCCCAAGGGGCGTGGCCCAGGCCATCTCTCCCAGCTATAAAGGGACTCCTGCAGCGGGGAAGCCTCGGACCATCGGCTGGGTGAGGACTGCAGGGCCTGCTCCCTTCCAGGGCCTTCTCCAACTGGCCCAGGGGGCGTGGCCCAGGCCCTTATTTGGAACAAACTGTTGGGGAAGTGTGGGAAGTGTTCTGCCATTGCTTCCCTGTTCCAGGTGGCTAATGTACTTTAAAATGTCCTCAAGCAGTCGGTGGCAATTTAAATTTTTATTCCTTTTTTCCCTTTTTCCCTTTGCTGGGGGTGGGTAGGTGGGTGGGATTGTTGGTTGGGGATTAATTTTAGTATAACTGTTGTGTTCCTTTTTGTTGTTGTTGTTTTATTGGTTCTGTATAGTTTATGTTTTGTTTTTAAGGGGTGGGATCAGGGCTGCCTGGGAGTGGCTCCCCAGCCAACACGATGGCTGGGACAAGTTCCACAGGGGGGGAAGCACTGGGACATCCGATCTCGGTGATCATGGGCAGGAGGCGGAGTTACGCTAAGACCAGACCATGTCATTACCGAGGAGGCAGGTTTAGTCGTTGTTTGAAGACTATCCCTGCCTCCGGGTCTGGCCTTGACCGGATGGATACTGGAATCAGCAAGGGATACCCACATGACCTGAAAGTGTTGCTGTGCAATGCCAGGTCAATGATGAATAAAACCACTGCCATCCACGACCTGATTGTGGATGGAGGATTTGACCTGGCATGTGTGACAGAGACCTGGTTGGAGGAAGCAGATGGGCCTGTCCTTGCCGCTGCTTGCCCACCAGGTTTCTCTTACGCACAGCAACCCAGGTCATGTGGGCGGGGAGGGGGGGTTGCAGTGATTTTTAGGAAGTCACTAGCTTGCACCGGGCGTCCTACTGGGAAGATCCAGTTTTCTGAGTGCATGTTCTGGAAGTTGGGCAATAGGGGCAGTACAGGATTCCTTTTGGTGTACCGACCTCCCCGCTGCACCAAGGATTCCCTGTCCGAGCTGCTTCAGGTTGTGTCGGATTTTCTCCTGGAGACACCTAGTTTGGTTGTCCTAGGGGATTTTAACATCCATGCCGACACGACCTTACAAGGGGCCGCTCGGGACTTCGTGGAAAGCATGGCCTCCATGGGGCTGTCCCTGAATAAGTTTGGCCCAACTCATAGTCATGGACATGCCTTAGACCTGGTGTTCACCTCTAGTGACGTGGGTGATCTGACACTAAGTAAAAGTGAAACAAAAGAAGTGCCATGGTCAGATCACTTCCTGGTGCAACTGGACTTCTCCGCGACCCTTCCCCTCTGCAGGGAGGTAGGACCAATTCGGATGGTCCGCCCCCGCCACTTAATGGATCCAAATGGTTTCCAGAGAGTGGTAGGGGATGCTTTATCCCATGTTGATGGCCTTTCAGCTGATTCCCTGGTGGCCCGCTGGAATGCGGAGTTAACCAGGGCTATCGACTGTCTGGCTCCGAAGCGCCCTCTCCGATTGCATGGAGCCCGGACAGCCCCGTGGTTTTCTTCGGAGCTGAGGGCGATGAAACAATCGCTGAGACGGCTAGAGCGTCGGTGGCAGAAAACTCACTCCGAATCTGACCGGACACAGGTTAGAGCTCAACGTCGAGCCTACCAAGTGGCGATAGCGACGGCGAAGAAGACTTTCTTCGCCACCTCTATTGCATCTGCAGAAAATAGTAGCAGGAGACTCTTTCAGGTGGTTCGCAATTTAACGGAACCACCTTTACCACCGGGGCCTTGTAAAGACCCCAAGATCTCCTGCAACGATTTTGCAAAGTTTTTTGCAGATAAAATCACTCATATTCGGAAGGAGCTAGACACCACCGTGGGAGCAGGGCTGGGGCGGGAGAGTGCTGGAGCTCTGTCTGGTCAAGTTGCATGGAATCAATTTCAATCCGTTACCCCCGAGGATGTGGACAGGCTGCTTGGACGCGTGAAACCAACCACCTGTCTCCTTGATCCTTGCCCATCCTGGCTAATAAAAGCAAGCCGGGAAGGGCTGGGCGATGGGCTCTGCGGGGTGGTGAATGCTTCCCTCTGTGAGGGAACATTCCCAGATCCGCTGAAAGAGGCGGTCGTTAAACCGCTTCTTAAAAAACCATCTTTAGACCCGGCCAGTATGGCCAACTATCGCCCAGTCTCAAATCTTCCATTCTTGGGCAAGGTGATTGAGCGCGTGGTTGCTGAACAACTCCAGGCACGCCTGGAGGATGCGGACCATTTGGATCCCTTCCAATCGGGATTCAGGCCTCACCATGGGACTGAAACTGCCTTGGTCGCGCTGGTTGATGATCTCTGGCGAGCTAGGGACAAAGGTGAGAGTTGTTTCCTAGTTCTGCTGGATCTCTCAGCGGCCTTTGATACAATCGACCATAACATCCTTCTGGACCGCCTAGAGGGGCTGGGAGCTGGGGGCACTGTCATACAGTGGTTCCGCTCCTTCCTCCTGGGCCGTGTTCAGAAAGTGGTGGTGGGGGATGAGTGTTCAGACCCCTGGGCCCTCACTTGTGGGGTGCCTCAGGGTTCTGTCCTCTCCCCCATGCTTTTTAACATCTATATGAAGCCGCTGAGAGAGATCATCAGGGGGTTTGGACTGGGTGTTCATCAATATGCAGATGATACCCAGCTCTACCTCTCTTTTAAATCAGAACCAGTGAAGGCAGTGAAGGTCCTGTGTGAGTGCCTGGAGGCGGTTGGAGGATGGATGGTGGCTAATGGATTGAGGTTGAATCCTGACAAGACAGAAGTACTGTTTTTGGGAGACAGGGAGCGGGCTCGTGTGGAGGACTCCCTGGTCCTGAATGGGGTAACTGTGCCCCTGAAGGACCAGGTGCGCAGCCTAGGAGTCATTCTGGACTCACAGCTGTCCATGGAGGCGCAGGTTAATTCTGTATCCAGGGCAGCTGTCTACCAACTCCACCTGGTACGCAGGCTGAGACCCTACCTGCCCGCGGACTGTCTCGCCAGAGTGGTGCATGCTCTAGTTATCTCCCGCTTGGACTACTGCAATGCGCTCTACGTGGGGCTACCTTTGAAGGTGACTCGGAAACTACAACTAATCCAGAATGCGGCAGCTAGACTGGTGACTGGGGGCGGCCGCCGAGACCACATAACACCGGTCTTGAAAGACCTACATTGGCTCCCAGTACGTTTCCGAGCACAATTCAAAGTGCTGGTGTTGACCTTTAAAGCCCTAAACGGCCTCGGCCCAGTATACCTGAAGGAGCGTCTCCTCCCCCATCGTTCTGCCCGGACACTGAGGTCCAGCTCCGAGGGCCTTCTGGCGGTTCCCTCATTGCGAGAAGCCAAGTTACAGGGAACCAGGCAGAGGGCCTTCTCGGTAGTGGCGCCCGCCCTGTGGAACGCCCTCCCATCAGATGTCAAAGCGATAAATAACTACCTGACATTCAGAAGGCATCTTAAGGCAGCCCTGTTCATGGAAGTTTTTAATCTGTGATATTTTATTGTATCTTTGGTTTTTATGGAAGCTGCCCAGAGTGGCTGGGGAAACCCAGCCAGATGGGCGGGGTACAAATAATAAATTATTATTATTATTATTATTATCCCTGAGAATTTTCCTCACTCTCCTGAGGCAACGTTCTTCCGTTATTTCATCCAGCGGATTCACAGGACAGCCCATAATATTTTGTGCTGTGTTCACCACCCTCTGTAGGGACTTCCTATCAGATGAAGTCAAACCAGAGTACCACACCGTGATGCAGTATGAAAGGACACTTTCTATTGTGGACCGGTAGAAGGAGATCATCAAATGTTGACTGACATCGTTCTTTCGCAATACTCTGAGATGGAGTCTCTGTTGGGCTTTCTTAACCACCTGGGTTGTATTAATTTTCCAAGTAAGGTCTTCACTGAGATAAACTCCTAGGAATTTAAAGGAAGACACTCTCTCCACACAGCCCTCCCCGATGTACAGCGGGGCTAGTTCTCCTCTCTTCCTCTGAAAGTCCAACACCATCTCCTTTGTCTTGCTGATATTAAGGTGCAAGTTGTTCCCTAGGCACCATGTAGATATTTTCTGGACCTCCCCTCTAAACGCTGATTCATCTCCACCTGTTATTAAACCCATTATGGTGGTGTCATCTGCAAACTTAATAATTGCAGTAGACGGGTCAGATGATACACAATTGTATGTATACAATGAATACAGGTAGGGACTTAGCACATATCCATGTGGTGTGCCAAGGCTGATTTTTAAGGAATTAGATGTTACATGTCCAATCCTCACTGTTTGTGTCCGATCTATCAGAAAGTCTTTAATCCAGTCACAGATAGTAGAAGAAAGGTTCATGTCAACTTTTTAATGAGGGTGTCCGGAAGGATGGTATTAAAAGCTGAGCTATAATCAATAAACAACATCCTGACATAGTTCTCCAGTTTCTCTAGATGACTAGCTGCAAGATGAAAGGCGGTAGCTATCGCATCATCTGTGGACCTATTTCTTCTATAGGCAAACTGATGTTTATCAAAGTCCTGTGGAAAGCAGGTTCTAAGGTGTTGAAGGACCAGTCTTTCAAAGCAATCCATCACTACAGATGTTAATGCAATAGGTATGTAGTCATACAACATCCAGCACAGGGCATTGCAAATGCAACAACATGACACCAGTCAAGCTTGCAAAAATCTATCATTTGCCCGACAATAAATGTTGGAAATGTAAAGAAACTGAAGGTACATTCTTTCACCTTTGGTGGACGTGCCCAAGGATTAAGGCTTTCTGGGAGATGATATATAATGAAATGAAAAAGGTATTTAAATATACCTTCTTGAAGAAACCAGAGGCCTTCCTCCTGGGCATCGTAGGCCAATTGGTGCCAAAGAAGGATAGAACTTTCTTTATGTATGCCACGACAGCAGCAAGAATACTTATAGCAAAGTATTGGAAGACACAAGATCTACCCACCCTGGAAGAATGGCAGATGAAGGTGATGGACTATATGGAACTGGCAAAAATGACCGGCAGAATCCGAGACCAGGGAGAAGAGTCGGTGGAAGAAGATTGGAAGACATTTAAAGACTATCTACAGAAATATTGTAAAATTAATGAATTTTAGAATGATGTTGGATAAAAAGTTAAGTGGTTTTTAGCTATAACGCTATAAGGAATATGAAAAAAATGGATTATTAACAGGTAAAAATTTAATGTTACAATATTTTAAGATTAAAGACTAGGATAAACAAAGAGGGAAAGGATTTGCTGAACTAACAAATTGAATTGGAATACAAAAAGGGAGGTGTGAGGAGGTCCGGGAAACAAGCAAATGAAATAAGTGATGGAAAGATGGAATTGTTTTTTAACTATTTTTACTTTGTATTTTTCTTTTTGTAATATTTTGAAAATTTTAATAAATATCTTTTTTTAAAAAAGCAAATGCAACAACAGGCATTATTTTTTAATAATAATTTTACTATTTATACCCCACCCATCTTGCTGGGTTGCCCCTACCATTCAGGGAGAAATCATTAAGTGGTCCCCCATGTGGCCCGGGTTTTTTGGTTTTTTTTTTTGAGAACCATTAGTCTAGAGCAGTGGTTTTCAACCAGTGTGCCATGGCGCCCTGGGGTGCCTTGAATGATGGTCAGGGGTGTCGTGGGCAACAATGGCCTCAGTTTCTTTTTCCTTTCCTCCCTTCCCTGATGCGTTCTCGCATCTCTGCCTCCCCAAGGCTTGCACAGCTGTTTATTGCAGCAGCTCTGGCCATAAGCTCTGCAGGCAAATGGGAGGGGGGCAGCTCAGAGACCAGGGGCAGCAGCAGTGGCTGCCCAGAGGACTCCCAAGGAGAGGGGAGAGGAGGGAACATTCCACAAGGGAGGATATTCAAAAAAGGGTAAGAGGCTGCCAGCTCTGCAGGCAAGAGGTGACATAACTGGGCACCTGAGCCCCACAGGGATTCAGCAAAAAGAATGCAGTTGGCCAAGGGAGCCGTGGACGCCAAAAAAGGTTGAAAACATCTGGTCTAGAGGAAAGCAACAAGAAAGCACACTGGAAAGCATGGGCTGTTTGTTTGATGCAACAGCATGTAACCCCCCTGTAAACAAATCAGAATGCTCAGTAAATAGCAAATGAGGGCACACGCCCAATAAACAGGTCACCCGGAGCGCTTTTGTCCTGTTTAATTGCGCAAGGTCCTGGCTAAACTTTAATCCCAATTAGGCACTTAATTTTGAGTATGTTAACACACTGGAGTTGGTGTAGTTAGAGAGTGTAAGACTAAAGGTCTGGGAGTGTCCAGGGTTCAAATTCCCACTGGGCCATGAAAGGTGACCTTGGGAGTCCAGTAGGTTTTGCCATCTGCACTGTATAATACATGATTCTCCTGTACCCCAATGTAAAATGCTACATCCAATGTAAAATGCTACAATGTTAAAGGAAAATATAATGAAAATGATGTATAGATGGCACTTGACCCCTGTAAAGTTAGCAAAGATATATCACAATAGTGATAATCTATGCTGGAAATGTAAAGAAAAGGAGGGTACCTTTCACCATATGTGGTGCCCCAAGGTGAAAGACTTCTGGGAGAAGATTTATAATGAGCTGGAAAAAATGCTGAAATACACATTTGTTAAGAATCCAGAGGCCTTTCTTCTTGGAATAATAGGTCTGGAATTGCCCATAAAAGGATGTTAGATTGTTTTTGTATGCCACAACTGCAACTCAAATTTTATTAGCCAAGAACTAGTCACTGCCTCTTAGCCTGGCCTACCTCACAGGGTTGCTGTGGGGATTAATGGAGGGTGACTGGAGCTCCTGGGAGGAAAAAGGCGGGGTAGGAAATAAATCATCGAAGAATTGATGCTTTTGAATTCTGGTGCTGGAGGAGACTCTTGAGAGTCCCATGGACTGCAAGAAGATCAAACCTCTCCATTCTTAAGGAAATCAGCCCTGAGTGCTCACTGGAAGGACAGATCCTGAAGCTGAGGCTCCAAGACTTTGGCCACCTTGTGAGAAGAGAAGACTCCCTGGAAAAGACCCTGATGTTGGGAAAGATGGAGGGCACAAGGAGAAGGGGATGACAGAGAAGGGCCCTAAGGAAGTTAGATTAGCCTCAACCAGAGGCAGGGCCTTTTCAACACTGGCCCCGGCCTGGTGGAACGCTCTGTCTCATGAGATCAGGGCCCTGCAGGATCTGATTTCTTTCCGCAGGGCCTGTAAGACAGAGTTGTTCCTCCTGGCCTTTGGCTTGGAGCCAATCTGATTCCCTCCCTCCCTCTTTCTTTTTTCTTTTCCTTCTCCTCCTGCAATGAGGCTACATTTTAATATTTTAATGTTCCATTAGTTTAATGTGGTATTTTATTTTTGTTTTTAAGTTGTAATCATTCATCTTGTTTTTATTATTGCTTGTAAGCTGCTCTGAGCCCGGCCTTGGCTGGGGAGGGCGGGGTATAAATAAAAAAATATTATTATTATTATTATTAGAGGACGAGATGGTTGGACAGTGTTCTCGAAGCTACCAGCATGATTTTGACCAAACTGTGGGAGGCAGTGGAAGACAGGAGTGCCTGGCATGCTCTGGTCCGGGGGGTCACGAAGAGTCGGACACAACTAAATGACTAAACAACAACAGGAAATAAATAAATCCCCCCTCCCCCCGCGACGACCAAAGGCCTCCATAGACCTCAGTGAGACTCCCTCCCCAGGAAGCGGCCTCAGTCACCATTCGGCTTTGGCCTATACAGGAAGGGAGGGAGTCACGCAACCCAAAAAAGTAACGGGAAGCCGCGCCGCTGGGGAAGAGGCAGTCTGAACCGGCCCCATGGCGCTTCGGGCCTGTCTCGGAAGCGCCTCTTGACGACGCCGACCGCGCTCTCCCCTAGCAACAGCCGGGGCGACGGCGCCCTCTTGCGCCTGCGCAGTTTTTTTTTACACGCCCCTTTCCTCGACTTGGAGCATGCGCACACCGGAGAGGCACCCGGGCGCGTGCGCAGAGCCGAACTTTCCTCTCGGCGCGCCTGCGCGGATGCTGACTTTTCCCCCCCTCCCTCCACTGCCTCACCTCCAGTACTTAACGTCAAACTCGCGAAGGCAGTTGAGCCCACCCGCTTGCCGTAGGGCCTCTCCCGGAAGTGCGCGGCCGAAGCGGGAGGCACCGGAAGCGTTCCTGAGGAGAGAGGTCGCGCAGGGCGGGGAAAGAGGCGGCTTGCCTGACGGGGGCCAGACCCGGCGGCAGCGGAGGAAGGAGGACGAGGACGGAGGCAGCGCCGTTCCCGGTGAGCGAAGGGCAGGCCGAGGAGGAGGCGCTGTCGGTGTCCTGAGGAGGGGGGGGCGGCCGTCTCGAAAATAAATACACTCCCCGCCATACAAAGCGGGGGGAGGGTGACGCGCTGGAGGGGGCAGGGGCGATGCTTGGAGCCCCTGCGCGGCACGTCACAGTCGCCTCTCCTCAGCCCCCGCCCACGGCTCTACGTTATAGGACCCCGGGGAACACGTCATCATCTGGGAGTGACGTAATCTGGCCGGTGCTCTTCCCCCCACTTACCACGCCCCCCGTGTTTGCGTCATAGACCCCAGGTGCCTCCCCACCCCCTTTATGCCATCTCTCTGCTGGCACCTCCAGACTTTCATTGATGCCAATTGACCCTTCAGGGAGGGGCCAAAGGCTGATTTTTCTTAAAATAATAATTCAGGGTAAATTGGTAGCAAATTCGTGTCTGTGGAAACACCTGCAGGGAGGCCCAGGGGCTATGAATGGCTCCTAGCCATGGTGGCTATGCCCTGCCCTCTGCAGTCAGAAGCTGTGATGCTTCTGAATAGCGGCTGCCAGAGGCCACAGGAGAGGAGAGTGTTTCTCTCCTGCTCGGGTCCCACTTGCAGGTTTCCCAGAAGAGGAACCTGGTTGGCCACCGTGAGGACAGGATGCTGGGCTCAATGGGCCATTGGCCTGATCCTGCGGGGCTTTTCTTACGTTCTCAGTGGAGTGAGTCGCATGCAGGTTGCACAGCAGGCACTTTCCTTAATGCTACCGTTATGGATTAGCGTGTGAATCCGCCCATCATCTAGCGGCCCAGGATTGTCTGCTCAGCAGCCGTCTCTTAGGTCTCAGGCAGAGAAGGGTCAACCAAGGAGGCCTTGATATTCTGCCATGTGTATTCTGCCCTTTTCGGGGGTGACATTTGCAGAGCAGCACTGCAATGGCAACTATCACATGTACAGACACCAGGCACCTGCAGATTTCTTGTGCATGGTGTAATATGATTATAAAGGATGCCTAACATTCCCTGTGGGGCCTATGCATATGTTTTTTCTCCGCTATAATAATAAATTAGTAGTAATGACATTTCCAGTGGTCTTCTGTAAATGAGGCACTATACATAAAATATACAGGCTGAACTTTTATAAGCTAAATAAGACAAGGCACACAAGGTGAAGTGAATTATTTTGGGTATATATCATCTGTTAATACATCACAGTTAAGGACAAACACTGAATGCATACACCATGCATACAAAAGATGGTAAATTCCTCTTTCTTGGAAATCATATAATTGTAGAGTTGGAAGGGATCCCAAGGATGATCCTGTCCTATACCTATACTGCTGGAATCTCAACTAAATCATACATGACAGATGGCGATCCAACCTCTGCTTAAAAAGCTTTAAGGAAGGAGAGTCCGCCACCTCTACTGGGAGTCTGTTCCACTGTCGAGCAGCTCTTACTGTCAGAAAGTTCTTTCTGATGTTGAGCTGGAATCTCCATTTTGTAACTTGAAGCCATTGATTGGTACGGGTACTACCCTCCTGAGTGGGAGGAAACAAGTTTGCTCCATCTTCTATGTGTTAACCTTTTGCATATTTAAAGATGGCTGTCATATCTCTTCTCAGTCTCCATTTTTACAGGCTAAACATACCCAGCTCTCTCAACTGTTCCTCATAAGGATTGGTTTCCAGATCCTTGATAATATTGGTTGCCCTTCTCTACACACATTCCAGCTTATCAATATCCTCCTTAAATTATGATGCCCAGAACTGGACACAGTTTTGTGTCATCTGCAAATTTGATGAACATCCCCCGGATGTAGTTTTGGGTTACAGACGCTTCAGGTTACAGTAGTTTTGGGTTACAGACGCTTCAGGTTACAGACGCTTCAGGTTACAGACTCCGCTAACCCAGAAATAGTGCTTCAGGTAAATAACTTTGCTTCAGGATGAGAACAGAAATCGGGCTCCGGCGGCGCAGCAGCAGCACGAGGCCCCATTAGCTAAAGTGGTGCTTCAGGTTAAGAACAGTTTCAGGTTAAGTATGGACCTCCGGAACGAATTAAGTACTTAACCTGAGGTACCACTGTAGTTTGTAAAGATGTTGAACAGTGAACCTCTGACAAAACCCTGTGTCACCCCACTTGTCACTTTTTCCCAGGATGGTGAGGAACTGTTAGTGAGCACTCAGTTGGTCAACCAGCTTTAAATCCACCTAACAGTTAACTTGTCTTCCAGCAGATATTGGAGTAGTTAAAATCTCCCGTGTCTCCTTTTTGAATATTTTGTAATCTCTAGGAGCGCATCACCCAGGTCTGTCATGGAAGTCTATAGCTGACACCTTCAGTAAGGTCACTGTTGTTTCCCTCTCCTACAGTTTTTACCCATATACTCTTAATCTGTCTTTCATGCTCCAGGTCATGCATCTCTTCACAAGTGTAAACATCCTTTACCTATAATGCTGCCACTTCTCCCTTCCTGTTTGATGTATTCCTTTTGGACAGATTTTGCCATTTCAGTCATGAGTCTCATCCCACCAGGTTTTAGTAAAGCCTACATGGTCATATTTGCCATCCTGTTTTAAAAGCTCCAATTCATCTTACTTGTTTTCTATACTCTGTGCACTCATGTAGATACAACTGAAACCATGAGTCATTCCTCTGCACAGTGGTCCTTCTATAGAAACTACATGGGGCCGTCTAACACAGAATACGGGCAGGTGTCTTTTAACCTATTTCCACTGCAGGCTGCAGTCTTTTCTGCATCTTTTGCAGTATGATTCAACTTGCCTAGATGTGCATGAGCCACTCTAAAAAGGCACCAGAAGCCCCATTTTCTCTGTACTCTCTTAACAAATATGACCTCCCTACTCTCAGTTCACTTATTTCCTCCCCACCAGCCCAGCAACTTCTTGTAGCAATGCAGGAAAAAGAAGCCAATCAATTAGTCCTGCCTACGTATTACAGGCATACTGTTCTGACATGTTTTGCTTTTGCCCACTGCATGATGGGCTAGAAATATGAGCGGTTTTCCAAAATAATAAAATAAAATGTAAGCTCTGGGCCTTTCTTTTTTCTGGTTCTGTGGTGGCTCCACTTTCTCAACACCAGGTGGCAGCAACAGACTCTTTTCTTCTCGTCTATTCTCAATTTCTACTGACAGAACAGCATATTGTGTGGTTCTGCTAGTTTTTGAAACAGAATTTATTTTATTTGCTTTACAGAAAATCTGTATGTATTCCTTTCCTCAGAAAAAAAGCTACTTTGAGAGCTTAATTTTGATGAGGAAATGGGCTGGAGAGCAATGGTTTAAGGAACCTCTCTTCTCCTCATCAGCCTTCAGATTGCCATCTCAGGCTATCTATATTTTGTAAAACAAGAGTGTAAAGAGAATGTCAGGCCAATGCAAAAATACGGTGTTCTACTTCGCAGTTCATCAGGGTTTTGTTTGCTTGGGGAGGAGCTTAACACAGTGGTAGATCATAGGGTTTTCATGGTTGCTGTGATCTCAATTAAAAAGGATCAGGTAGTAAGTCAGGCTTCCTCAAGCTCGGCCCTCCAGATGTTTTTGGCCTACAACTCCCATGATCCCTAGCTAGCAGGACCAGTGGTCAGGGATGAAGGGAATTGTAGTCTCAAAACATCTGAAGGGCTGAGGTTGAGGAAGCCTGTAGTAAGTGTTGAGAACCATCTTCTGTATCCCACCCTGGGGAACTGCTGGTCGTTTAAGATGGGCAGTACTGGGCTAGGTGTACCAGTAGTCTCTCTCCTGATATGCCAGCTAAATAAGCTGCCTCTGTCTTCATGTGGATCATTTGGTTCCTAGCCTAATTTGTCCTGAGGTGGGTGGGCAGCTGTAATAGCTCCACCAAGGGTTCTTGAATTCAGTTGTGACCAACCCTGCTACTACTTAACTTAGACCACAAGCTTAACACTAGTCAACAATGTGATGCAGCAGCTAATGCTATTCTAGGCTGCATCAACAGATGTTTAGTGTCCAGATCAATGGAAGTAATAGTACCTCTCTACTCTTCCTTGGCCAGACCTGGAGTACTGTCTCCAGAAGAGACTGAGAGGAGATATGATAGCCATCTTCAAATATGTAAGGGTTGACACATGGAAGATGGACCAAACTTGTTTTCTCCTGCACTGGAAGGTAGGACCTGTACCAATGGCTTCAAGTTACAAGAAAGGAGATTCCAACTCAACATCAGGAAGAAATTTCTGACAGTAAGACCTGTTCGACCGTGGGGAGGAAGGTGGTGACCTCTCCTTCCTTGGAGGTCTTTAAGCAGAGGTTGGATTGCCATCTGTCATGTATGCTTTAGTTGACATTCCTGAAAGGCCAGGGGTTGGACTCAATGACCCTCGGGATCCCTTCCAACTGTACAATTATATGATTCTATAGCTATTATTTCCCCACTCTGACACATCGCTCACATCTTGAGGAAGCAAAGCAAATTCAGCAGATTAACTAAACCATTCATCTTCATTGGATAACCTCGTTGGGTTTTAGTATTATATCAGAGTGGGGAGGGGGGGGGAAATATCTCTCTACTCCACATTTCTTCCATGTTCCCTCTTTTCACATTTCTTCTACACCAGGGGTGCCCAAACTTTTTTCAAAGAGGGCCAGATTTGATGAAGTGAACATGTGTGAGGGCCAACCAAAGTTGTTGACCTTTTTTAAGGATTGGACTTGTTTGAGCTTTTTTTAGGATAGAAGTTGTAGAGCTTTTTTTGGGATTTTACCCCAGGAGATAGACTGCCATAGGGGCCAGATTAAACCGACTGGCGGGCTGGATTACACCCCTGAAATGGACTTTCCACATGCCTGTTCTACACTAAATAGTCTCAAATGTTTGTAATATTTCCTCATAGGAGAGTTGCGCCAGGCCAGTGAAAATTTTGGTTACTGTTTTTCCCAGGCCTCCACTATGCTCTTTGAGATGTGGTAAACAGTATTCCAAGTATGGTCACACCATAAATTTAGCTATAGTACTACATCTAGACTTTGGCGTCTGTTAAGTTATTTCACCATGCTTTTGCTTCTAAGTAACCCTCTGTGTAAGCAGATTAGACACAGAAGAGAGTTAATGGCTGTTTTGTTGGGTGGGGGTGGGGGACTTTTTCACTGATTTGACTTTGAAAAAACTGCCTTCTGGGAAGTGGTGGCAGTTCCTGGAGAGCTAACTGAAAACCTTTTTAACACCAAATCCATTTTTTGGGCTCAGTTTCCTTGCCATCGGTTACACTGCATCGACTCTGTGGTTTAGCATTTGAAATCAACGTTGCAGTAGTAGTTTTAAGTTGTGCTTAATGCTAAGCAAAATCCTTTGGACTTAACTCAGACATCATGTTTCCACCTCCCTATTCTTCCTCTTTCTACATGTGGATTTCCTGGCTTGCTAGAATCATAGTTTGAACCAGATTATGTCTGAACCAAACCAGTGACATCTCACGCTGTCATTGTGTAGCAGACATACAAATGTGCTGAAAGCCTCTGGTCTTTGCTGCTTCCAGAGCAATACAAATTCATTTGAAATACAGTCATACCTCCGCAAACATCCACCCTCTTGATCATCCATTTTGGCGGACGTTCATGGCAATCCCAGAAGTACCGGAACGGGTTACTTCCGGGTTTGCTGCTTTGCACGTGCGCTGAAGCGCAAAACCGCTCCACGCGCACAGCGACGCTCTGTCAAGCGTCTCTTTCGTCGAGCGTCCAGGGCTCCAGAATGGATCCTGGACGCTCAACGAGGTACCACTGTACATTCAAAATGGAACTGCCATTTTGTTTGAAAGCTGGATGTTGCTGAATGTAAGTGGTTCTTCAGGCATAAATCCAAAGCCATCTTCTCTTGCCAAAGCCATATGGACTGTTACTGAATCAGCAGGCCCATTGTGCGTGGGGCATTCAGGTAGCCCTCAGCCATGGTAGAACGTTCAAGAACTTCCTTCTTCCATTTTTTTGCATCTTGTGTTGAGCATCTGTGCCTAAAGAACAGCCAGATAAGGCTTCACAGCTTCTAGATACCTGAGTGATCCTGTTTAAAAAAAAAAGGTATTTTAAACTATCATTTATTTCTCATTTTCTGGGGCCAGCATGTCTCCAGTACCTTTGTCTTCCAAAGATCTGAAACATTTCAAAAGAATAAAAACAATAGTCCTGCAAGGGAGTGAGAATGCTTTTGATAGTGCTTTTTCTAAAGACTTCCGCTTGAAAACAATTAACCAGGGCATTTGATTAGTCAGTCAGAAGTCTGAACATCACAGCCCTGCTTCTTGCACTTTTTAAGACTTTGGATTGGATCCATTTCCACTTCAGCCAGCAACAGTTTCAGCCGCTGATAGTGGATGTGGGAGGTTTGATCACACTAGTCATTCAAGCTTGCAAAGGCAGGATAAAGGCAGCACAAAGAGTTGTTACAATGGACCCCAACTGGTGTGTCCTAAATCTTTGTTTAAATGCTATTTGTGAATTTCTTCTGTAAAATGTTTGAGAACCACTGTAGGCCGCATACTGCTAAAGGGGGGTTGCTGCTTCTTTCACACTAAAGATTTGCACAAACCTTAAATATTTGAAGTTAACGTAGGATATTATCTGCATAGACATGCACTAATGTATGGATACAATTCACAGCGTATTCTAGTCCTGATAGAGATTCCTGTAGTAACCGAGCACCTAATCTCTTAAGATAAGGGACCTGTCCTTCACTTTGCAGAATACCTTGGTTGCGTGAGAGGATGGAGCAGGATTATTGGCTGCTGAGTATAGTCAACTTTCTGGTGGGTATCCATGTGCTGAGATTGTTTGAAGTGCTGGGTAAATGCTGCCTTTCAGGGCATGTCTTACTATAGTGTTAAACGGTTAAGTCTTTTTAAAAAAGAAAAAGAGAAGCCATCATGACGGATGCAAGCCACTCATTCTTCATCTGCCCTTTTTTCAGTACCTGGGACCATTTCTGACCTGGTAATTGTGACCATGGCTACGAGGATAATATGCCGAAGATTTGCAGGGCAGCCTTGCAGGGCAGCTGCGTTTTCTACTACAAGCAAGGCTGGGGGCAAGACAGTATTCTTCCGAAAGGCAGAAGAAGGCGGCCAGCCCACCAAAGAGGTGGGAGAGGGCTCTAAACCCGCCACCATGCTCAGACTGTGGAAGCCTGCAGAATACCGGGTATCTTTTAATCCATCCGCCTACCCAGGAAGCAAAGCCATATCTCGTGAGGAAGCCTCGAGAAGTTTGGAGGAGGGGCCGCTAGAAAGTGACTGTCCCAGGATTAGTGCCAAACCGTTACAGAATGCCTGCAATGTTACCTGCTCGCGGAAGCTTTCGAGCACGCAGAACACACTGCTGGATTTAGAAGGCAATCACACTCGGCCCATCCGACCTTCTTTGGAGCAGCCAACTAAACTGGACCCCGTGAAAGACAACGGGGAAGCAGCTGACGTGGAGGCTTATGACCCTAAGGAAGATATCAGGCTGTTCCAGAAGCAAAGGCCCGAATACAGATCTCTGTGCTACAACCGAGACGAGTTCCCTCAGCCCATTTCTGTGGAAGAACGTGACCGGATCTTGCAAAAAATCGCTGTGTTGAAAAGTAGCCTGAAACCAAGAGCAATTGCAGAGTATTTCTTCAAGCTGAGCTGCTTGCCAGTGGAACAACAAGTAAGCATGAAGTCCAATCCAAGGTTTTCTGTGCTGTGCCGCTATGGAATTGAGAAGGTTCAGCTCTTCGGTATTTCCGAGCTCATGATGGTTTTAGAAGCATTTGTCTGCATAGCCATCCCACCCTCCCACTCTATGTTGAATGTGTACGAAGCGGAGTGCTGCCGCCGGGTCTGGGACATGACGCTAGACCAGCAGCTGATGGTGGCTGACCTGTGGCGGTGCTTAGGCCGCAGCGTCCCCCAGTACTTGGAGAGCATGTTGAGCTGTGTCAACGTGCGTTGGAAAGAACTCTCTTTGCCCCACCTGGTCCAGCTGGTCTACATCATAGGCGAAGGCCGTAAAGCCCCTGAAGAGTTAATGAAGAAATTAGACTTCTTGGTGTTAAAACATCTGGACTCTCTCAATCTAGAGGAAGTGGGTGCCATTTGCTTAGGGTTCTTCAAGTCACACAACAGTCTTTCAGAACATACCATGCGGAAAATTGGAGATAAAGTCTCTGCCCGTATGTCAGACATGAGCTCTTTTGCCTTGGTGAATGTCCTCAAGATGTACCGCTACACTCATGTTATTCATCTTGACTTTATGAATCAGCTTGGGAATGTTGTTCCTCCCATGATACCAACTATAGGCATTCAAGGTGTCATGCACATCACCCTTGCCTGTTCAGCTTTGCATTATCTGGATGAAAGGATGATGAACGCTGTTGCTGCCTCTTTGCCTTCCAGAGTTTCTTATTGCCGGAGCAAAGATATTGCCAAATTCTTGTGGTCATTTGGATGCTTGAACTACGAGCCCCCCAATGCAGAGGAGCTTTATGCCAGCCTCGAGGAAGAGATGCGTGCAAAGATGCATGAGATCCAGAAATTCCCGGAGCATTTCCTCACCTTTTTGTTAGCTCTGGCATTTGCAGAGCGGTTCCCGAACGACTTGATAGACTATGCTTTGGGTCCTGAGTTTGCAGAATTAATCAGCAAGAGTAAATTTGACCTTAGCAAGGACTTGTTCACTCTGGATGGCACGGTGGAGATTGAATGCCCCAGTTACACAGGCCATCGCCTTGAGCCGCGGCTTAGGCAAGAGGTAGCAGAGATGCTGTGGAACGTTGCCAAGAAGGATATTTTAACGAAGCCGGAATCTACTGAAGCTCTGTCTCTACTGGGGGAGATGTTGGGTGGGCCCCAGTATGTCAAAAGTCACATGCTCTTGCCTCATACCAGATCTGTTGATTTGGAGATTCGTTTTGACTCTGACCGAAAGCCGTTGCCGTTTAACTCTCAGGCAGTTGTAAAATTGGAGCTGAATGAAAGTGGAGTTTCCCTTACAGATGACTTGATGAGCCAGCTTTTAAACAGTAGGCCTAGTAGCCAATCCCCCATGAATAATACTGAAAGCAAGATAGAAACGTCTACCCCAAGCAGAGCAGCAGCATTGCCACAGGATCCACCCCCGCCCACTTGGGATCATTTTACGTTTTCGGACGGAGTTCCACTGACGGGCGCCATCTTGAATGCTTTAACCAAACCCAAGGCCTCTTCGTGCGAAGCTCCAGCCCCTCGGTCGAATGAGCTGCAAGGGCAGGATGTGAAACTAGCCGTCCAGGTGTCTGGCAAGAACCACTACTGCTACAGCACCAAACGCCTTCTGGGGTTCCACACTTTGAAAAGGAGGCAACTCCGTCAAATGGGATACGTAGTGGTAGAACTGCCCTTCTGGGAGTGGCTGCCTTTGCTCAGACGTAGCCGGTCGGAAAAGCTGAGCTATTTGCACCACAAAGTGTTTGGCGCTTTAGATGACATAGGTAGTCAGTGACCCGTCTGCAGGTTTTCAGAACCAAAATTCTGAAAGGTTTCCTCCCACACTGATGCTCTTGGTCTCGGGCAATGTTGCTAGGTAGTTTAGCACTGCCATATAATGTACCTTGAAGGGGACGCGGGTGGCGCTGTGGGTAAAAGCCTCAGCACCTAGGACTTGCCGATCGAAAGGTCGGCGGTTCGAATCCCCGCAGCGGGGTGCGCTCCCGTCGCTCGGTCCCAGCGCCTGCCAACCTAGCAGTTCGAAAGCACCTCCGGGTGCAAGTAGATAAATAGGGACCGCTTACTGGTGGGAAGGTAAACGGCGTTTCCGTCTGCTGCGCTGGCTCACCAGATGCAGCTTGTCACGCTGGCCACGTGACCCGGAAGTGTCTTCGGACAGCACTGGCTCCCGGCCTATAGAGTGAGATGAGCGCACAACCCTAGAGTCTGTCAAGACTGGCCCATACGGGCAGGGGTACCTTTACCTTTACCTATAATGTACCTTTTCGAAGCTGCTCAGTTGCCAGCATCTCTTTGCAGGGTCTGTGCTTCATTATTCTTAGGAATGGCAACATGCCGCTGAAATGGTCCCTAGCTTGCTAATGTCTCTCGCAGTGATTATCCTGTAAATAAAATGTTTATTCTAATAGAATTTTATATGTGCTCTTTTTCCTCCCTGGAGTGACAGCTAGCTTATTTGAAAGTGAACAGGGAGTGGGGAAAGCTCTTCAAGCGTTAATGGTACCAATGCAGTCCAGTGGTAATGTCTAGATGTAATCCCCAGCTCACTTATCACTCTAAATGAGTCTTTTTCTCCATCTGCAAAATGAGAATTAGCTTTGCTAGGAGAAATGCGAGCGAGAGTGATGCTGTAAAGTGCTTGGCATTTTAAACTGTGTATTTTGTTTTTCACAATCTCTTCTAGAAGAGGCTCTCCTTTGTTGGAAATTTTTGAACTGAGCTTGGGTGGCCATCTGCCAGAGATTATCTAGCTGTGACTAGATGGCACTTGGAGTCCCTTCCAGCTCTACAATTCTATGATTCTAGGAAAGGCATTGTGGGTAATATGGAATGTTCACATATATGTAATAGGTTTCCACCATCCTTTATTACACTTTAATCACCTTCTTGTTTAGAATTCCTGGGTGGAGGTCTTGGGTGGGTTTTTCTGCTGTTCCAAATGACTGACTGGAACACACTTTGAATGGATTAATCCACATTTATTGATCTTGAGTGCACAAAACAGTGATTAATAAGGAATTATCCGTAATCAATTCCTTTAATTAATAAGGAATTGCCCACTTAAGATTCCCAATTGCAGAAATATAGGCAAGTAATGTTAAGAGCCACTTCTATTCATATGCAGTTTTTCTGTGACATGGGATTTATTGCCTTGCCTTTGCTTTACAGGTGGCATATGGTTTTTGAAAGGGGTTTTTCATGATTTTTTTGGTCAACATCCCTATAGCGTTGCATGCTTCCCTCTGTCAAGGCTTGTAGGGTTTAGAAAGTCTCAGATTATTAATTTTTTTGGCAGGGGCACAGGCAGCAGCGTTCTACTTTTAAGCTAAAATTGGGCTGTGACCTATAGCTGTTTCCAAGTTTCATACATATTCTCATCTGGCTCCGTAAGCTGAATGCTTTCATGGCAAAGGGGCATAATTCTCAAATGCAGAAATGTGGTAGTGATGTCTTGTAGCTTCCAGGACAGCGTTGTCAATAGCTACTCCACTCTGGCAAGTATGAATCTCATCCAAACAAGGAAGCTTTTGTAAAATGGAAGCCCCTGACCCTTAAACAGCTTTTGATGTGCCACAAATGGCAATGCAGGTATGTTTGCTCACACAGGCTTTCTTTAAAAAAGAATATTTTTTCGGCTAGTTTGCAAGGCCAATGTGGTCTGTTACAACATAGGCTCGGCTGAAAACGAAATGTTTCTTGCGCTTCGCTTCGCTTTTGTGGCTAAGTTCCTAAGATAAACTGGGTTTTGGGGGAGAGGGGTAGGATGTAGAGCTGGGTGACAAGCAAGGATTCGGTAGAACACCACACAAGGAATTTTTACTCAAAGGAGAAAATGGGCATCAGCAGAGATAAGACGAATTTGGGACAGCAAGGGTCCTTTTGGGGAGCCTCATAATGGAGAGGAAAGGCTTGTTGCACCACCCTGTTCCCCTCAAAGCATCTCATCTGTGGGATGAGATGTGGAATGAATGCCTTTCCATCTCTATACCTGCTTCTGCACTCCCACCTTAGGGACCTTTCCTCAGCCATCATCGCTCCCGCAATAGGACGGTACAAGCAACACCTGCTGCATAGAATCATAGAGTTGGAATAGACCACAAGGGCCATCGAGTCCAACCCCCTGCGAAGCAGGAAACACCATCAGAGCACTCCTGACATATGGTTGTCAAGCCTCTGCTTAAAGACCTCCAAAGAAGGAGACTCCACCACACTCCTTGGCAGCAAATTCCACTGTCGAACAGCTCTTACTGTCAGGAAGTTCTTCCTAATGTTTAGGTGGAATCTTCTTTCTTGTAGTTTGGATCCATTGCTCCGTGTCCGCTTCTCTGGAGCAGCAGAAAACAACCTTTCTCCCTCCTCTGTATGACATCCTTTTATATATTTGAACATGGCTGTCATATCACCCCTTAACCTCCTCTTCTCCAGGCTAAACATGCCCAGCTCCCTTAGCCGTTCCTCATAAGGCATCGTTTCCAGGCCTTTGACCATTTTGGTTGCCCTCCTTTGCATGACCTCAACTTGTTAGATTTCTGGGATACCTTCCTTGGAAAACCTTTAGGAGACGCTCCTTGCTGCAGCACTCGGTGTCAAAGTAGACATCATTCTTAACTGTGTGGCTAGGAACCTGCCTGCTGGCTTCCTGCAGGCATCTGGCTGGCTGCTGTGAGAACAGCTGGACTAGCTGGGTCTTTGGTCAGCTCTTCAATACGCACAGGTTTTATTTCTTTTTAATAATGGTGTGAGTGAAGGAGCATTGTTCACTGGGAGTGCAGTGCCCAGGGAGGCAAGGTCGCTCTAACCATTCCCTTCCCAGATGAGATCCCCACGAAAATTCCACCACTTTGGGGCCAGGGGAGATGCTCCCATTGGCTAAGTGAGGGGTGGGATTTTATGACAGCACAACTAGAATAAAATCTAGTTTTGGCCTTCCATGACAACATGAAGCTGACTGTAGCACCCCTTGCATCCTGCTAGACCAGTGGTTCTCAAAACCTTTTTCTCTGGGCCACATCTTCAGAATAAAATTTTCCTTGCGCCACACCAATTTTTTAGTTGATAATAAATACATTGGAAAACAAAAAAGAAACAACAACTACCAGTGCCTGATTCATAACATAGAACACAACTACTTTATAATATGATCATGGGACATCCAGAAAGTATAAAACAATCCAGCTAAATAAGATTGTGAATCAGTTCCAAAATATAATTATAAATGAGCCTCTTACATACAGGTATGTACATTAAGAAGGTATAAAAACTCAATGAGGGGTGTGAAATTGCTTTTGCCAGGTAATCTCATTCATATTAGGTCTAATTTGAGACTAACACTCATCTTATCAACACAAAGAAGCCTTTTTATTTTCCGATCTTTCTTTACTTGTCATATCCCTGTTCACAACAATATGTCATGGAGAACTGCAGAACAATAGTCCATGCTCTTGAAGAGAGGTGTGGATATGGTTTCTGGCTGTATATCCAAAAAGAGTCCAGTAGCATACTCCTGTGTTTCATTTTCGAGGTACAAACACTTAAAATGCAGGCCATTTCCTCCCCATTCAATGTCAGTCCTGAACAGCTGCAATTTGCAAAGGTGTCTCTAACCCCGTCTAAATTTTCTGCAGATGATGGGAAGTAATGGTCAATCTTTTCTTGCAAGATGTTCCTGTACGAGGACATGTAATTCATTGTCTTTTTACCTGCGGGAACATTTTCAGGGTATGTTGCTGAAGCTTTTTTTTTCTTAATGCAGCTTGTTTTGTCTGTAGCTGCAAGGATATTGTCATTGTGGGCTTGCATACTGGCATTGAGCTCATTCAGCTGGGTAAAGATATTGACCAAGTACGCCAGCCTTGCACACCAGTCCTTTTCATTCAGTTGGTGCTACAAAGGGTTCCCTTCTTGTTCCAAAAACTCTTAATTTGTTCTTCAGTTCCAATACCCAATCTAAAACTTCTGCACGACAGCCAGTGAACCAAACTACACTAAAGTGTTTAAATGTTTCTTTGATTGTCCTTGAATCTTCCCACTGTGCTTGCCATCCTCTCCTGCCTCACCCTTTGAGATCTACTGTACTAGACCTGCTACCTTACTGTCAGCACTCAACCTTTGCTGTCCTGGATTCCCCCTTCCCAAACAGATAAGATTCTGCTTGTTGAAGGGAATCGGAAGATGTTGCCAGTAGGCAGGCTTCGTGCTTGAGGAGGGAACTAACCAAGCCTTCTCAGTGTCAACGTAATCATGGATTAGATATCCGTCTCAAAGACCTTTTCATTTAAATGTATATTGGGAGTTATTGCTGAGCTAAACAAGGGAGGGTGTTGACGAAACCGAAAGGGATAGCAAGCTGAAAGCAGTGCTCAAAATTAGCCAGGCACATTTCGCATCTGGCTATCGGCCACTTGCAACCAAGGGAAGATGCCTGGGCACCAGGAATGGTGCCTGACGTCTCAAACGTCTGCAGGTGCATGCCTGGGGACCTTGGATCTTGACTGTTTCCACACACCAGCAACACGTCCTGTAGAATTCTGGCTGTGATTGGCCCAAGGTCACCCAGTGATCTTCGGGGCTGACTGGGGATTTGAACCCTGGTCTCCCATGTCTTAGTCCAACACTCCAACCATTACGCCACACTGGCTCTTCTGTTTCCCGAGGAGAGGGATGCTGGTCATTAACCCTGGCCGTGACTGCAGGTTCTGCTCTCACATCCAAGGACCATCTTTTCATCCATCCTGCTTGAAATGATATGATAGAAGCAGAGCTGTAGTATAGGGTTACCAGACGTCCGTGGAGTTGCACATCTGTCACTGGACAAATTCTGTCCCCGGAATGTCCCCAGATTTGCAAATCTGTCCCTGGAAAACGTGGCAGCGGCAGCCTCCGCAGCCTGGAGCCAGCCTGTTAGCGCAGTTGGCTCTGTCTGGCTTCAGGAGCTGCTCGCTGCTGTGGCGCCCGCCATTTTTCCTGTGGCACGGCAGCGAGCAGCTCCTGAAGCCAGACAGAGCCGTTGCACAGTTTTTTTAAAAAAAAAAACTCTGCGCATTTATGTTTCACAGGGTGCGAAAGAAGGGATTGGCACCTTTATAGACTATACATGTGTGCTTAGGCCCAGGGGCTTTTGCCTCACCATCCCCACTACTGACTCCCTGTTGCTACTCAGCTTCAAAAAAAAAAAAAAGTGTCCTCGGATTCATTGAAAAAAATCTGGTAACCATATTGTAGTACGGTAGATGCTAGCTACATCAGTTTTTCATGCACTACATCCAGGGTGGGGGAACCTTATTCCAAGAGCCTTATTCCCTTTCTGGGTTTGGGGGCACATACAGTCGTGGCTGGAGCAATGAACGTAAATATTATGGTACAGTTGGCTGGTTTTTATATACACACACAAACACACACCTCTGTCTTTCATCCAGACAAGCAAGAGGCATTAACAGAGTCCAAGGACGCATGCCAACCTGCCCAAACGCTCCAGGATAGTAAGGGGTGTGCAGTGTTCAAAATTAGCAGGGCACCGGGCACATTTTGCACCTTGCTTTCGACCACTTGAGACCAAATGAAGATGCCTGGGTGCCTGGATGGCTCCTGGCAACGTCATCTGGAAGTGGATGCCTGGGGATCACTGGATCTGGACTGTTTTCACACACTAATACCACGTCCTGGAGAATTCTATCTTATATTTTGTCTGCACAATCAGAATGAATTTCTGGGACCAAAATGCTTTTTCCGTGCAGCCTAAGCAGGAGCAGCAGCCATTAAGAAAAAGAGGTCGGAAATAAGCCTATATATGTGTGCGTGGACTGTCCCTGGATCAAATGACTTTTCTTCTCTTTAAGTTCTCAGAGTTCTTAACCTGGCTCAAGGTTGTCTTCTGAACTAGCCAGATGTTTAATCAATCACAGCCAGTCCATCATTTGAAAAATAGGACTTTAGAGCCGTCCAAAATGGCAACTAGACATTCCGTTTCGGTGACTGCAACCTTGGATTGGTGAGTCAATCTTCCAAGGCCTGGAAAGCCCTATTTAGGCCTGGGCATCACTTTGTTAAAACACGACATTGCTGTTCTGTAATGCAATCTTCAAAACACCAAAACAAATGTTATCATCAAAGCAGCAATTTCTGTCACATCACTTGTTCACCACAGTTATTTAGATATTGTTGTTGTTGTTTAGTCGTTTAGTCGTGTCCGACTCTTCGTGACCCCATGGACCAGAGCACGCCAGGCACTCCTGTCTTCCACCGCCTCCCGCAGTTTGGTCAGGCTCATGTTTGTAGCTTCGAGAACACTATCCAACCATCTCGTCCTCTGTCGTCCCCTTCTCCTTGTGCCCTCCATCTTTCCCAACATCAGGGTCTTTTCCAGGGAGTCTTCTCTTCTCATGAGGTGGCCAAAGTACTGGAGCCTCAACTTCACGATCTGTCCTTCCAGTGAGCACTCAGGTCTGATTTAGATATTAGTTATTTAGTTATTAGGGACGCGGCTGGTGCTGTGGGTAAAAGCCTCAGCGCCTAGGGCTTGCCGATCGAAAGGTCGGCGGTTCAAATCCCTGCGGCGGGGTGCGCTCCCATTGCTCAGTCCCAGCGCCTGCCAACCTAGCAGTTCGAAAGCACCCCCGGGTGCAAGTAGATAAATAGGGACCGCTTACTGGCGGGAAGGTAAACGGCGTTTCCGTGTGCGGCTCTGGCTCGCCAGAGCAGCGATGTCACGCTGGCCACGTGACCCGGAAGTGTCTGCAGACAGTGCTGGCCCCCGGCCTCTAGAGTGAGATGGGCGCACAACCCTAGAGTCTGTCAAGACTGGCCCGTACGGGCAGGGGTACCTTTACCTTTACCTATTTAGTTATTAAAAAAAACTTTTGTGTGCTTTATTTTAGAGCCAAGTTGAAGATTGGGGAGCTGGTCTCCACCTTGAGCCACAAAGATGGTGATAAATCTTTGCCTCCCGCAATTCAAGCCAAGAATTCACTGCAACAAGGTATTCCCCGCCCCCCAACAACCCGCCTTGCTCCAGGTTAAGAAAGCAGAGGGTGCAGACTTGGCGCAGCATCTCAGGGTCAAAGGAGTTAACATTCTAGAGATCAAGGAGTGCTTTGACTCAGCGGCTGGTTGCGGAACTAAATTGACACTGCTTATGCATGGAGGCTTCCTGCTGGTGCCCCTGCTGCTCACGCATATCCTTTCTGAGAAAATGTGACTTGATGACACCCGGGGTTGTCAACGTCTGCAGCAGATCATTCTGTGCAGCGTAACCCGCCTAATCAAGCAGCAGGTGGTTGGGGTCTGTAATCCTGTCACTGCACCAGCATCACCCTGCAAACAAAAACTAGATTCTTCCAACTTGCCACTTTCGGCTTGGACTGGTAGGTCCACCTTGGCCCTACAATCGTGATCAGACAGCTGTTCCCCCACCCCTAATAAAATCAGTAGCTCAGCAAAAGCCTGAAGGAGAAATAGACCCAACTATAGCTGGCTCAGATACTGTATTTGTTTCTGGTGGAGCTTAAAAAAAGCATGAATTTGGCTGGACCGCCTCCTGTTGAAAGTCACTGGCCAGGGAAGTGACATCATAATGGAAGATCAGAAACTAGAGTACTAGCAAGACAGGTCAGTGTGGCCTTGCTGCTTTACAGCTTGGTCAGTTGCACTCTCTTGTAGGCAGATGTTTTATTACTGGAGGAAAAACCAAAACTCCCCTGTGGTGGGACCTTCAGGCTTAGAGAGAGTCTTCCTTTGAACACCACCAGAGGTTGAGGGCTACCTGGAGACATTGGCCACTGTGGGGAGAAGGATGAAGGATGCTGGAGCAGAGAGGCCTTTGATCTGATCCAAGAGAGCTCCTTGCTTTTCCTCCTCCAGCTTTTCAAGAGAAGGTTGTACGAGTGTATCTCCTGGGGATATTTAAGCTGGGCTCCCCACCGTGTGAGGAGGGGGACTTGCAGATTTAGAATAAGGTAGCGGGGTGATGAGAGGTTCTTTTGAAACAGATGCCCCCCGCTTTAACGTTTTCTTCTTTCGGTGGGGTGCAAAGTGCGTCTGTGTAACTCGAGCCAATCAGCCACGATAAAAAGCTGGAGAGATTAGGGGCATGTGGTAAAGAAAGTTAAATGTTCCACTCCCAGTTATTTCAGTCGGAGAATTTTAAGCATGTGCTTTAACTCTCCTGTTGAAATCCATGGGAGCTTTCATTGAGGGCGAGTCCTTTTTTGTTGCTGCTACAGGATTCCAGTCTCTTTCTGTGTTGTTACGCCGGCGTGGCATGCAAAGACTGTGGAAAAGATTGTCAGTCCTTTTCTTTGAGAGCCAGTGTGGTGTAGTGGTTAAGAGTGGTAGACTCGTAATCTGGTGAACCGGGTTCACGTCTCCACTCCTCCACATGCAGCTGCTGGGTGACCTTGGGCTAGTCACACTTCTCTGAAGTCTCTCAGCCCCACTCACCTCACAGAGTGTTTCTTGTGGGGGAGGAAGGGAAAGGAGAATGTTGACCGTTTTGAGATTCCTTCGGGTAGTGATAAAGCAGGATATCAAATCCAATCTCTTCTTCTTCTCTACCCGTAGATCTCCGCTGACGGATACGAAGTAGAAAACCTGGTCTCAGAAGACCTTGCCAAACGAAACCGAGGCTTCCGCTGCGAATACTTCATCAAGCCCCCGGTCCACGTGACTCTCTCTTTCCCCTTCAACGTAGAAATCTTCCGGATTAATATAGACGTCTCCTCCGGCGGCTATCAGAACATCACTGGGCTGGATATTTTCACATCTACCTCACCCAGCAAAGCCTCTTGGAGCAGTTCGGACTCTCCCTTCTCAGGTCTGGGTGCTCAGCCCCCGTTGGACAAGGAAGCTTTCACGCTGGTGGGCAAAGCGGTGCTGAAGAATCAAAGCAAAGTGACCTTCAGCCACCGAGGCTTCCGGCCGAGGCTTCCATTCCATCAGCAGATGGACACTCTCTTCTCCTTCCCTGGCTCGGCGTCTCTGGACCTGTGGAACAAAGGCCCGAGCTCCCTGAGCTGCGTCTCTCACTTGAAGATCTGCATCACCCATGTGGCTGGTGGCGGTCTCCCTTGCATCAAGAAAGTGGAGGTTTGGGGCCAGCCGGCCAAATCCTGCCCCCACGAGGTGGTGGACGACGTGCTGCGGGCCGTGCAAGGCTTCGGAGGGCAGGCTGCCGGCCTCCCGTCGCCAATGGAGAGCGACCTGGCGCCCTTTGGCAACCCGGACAGCCAGGAGCAGAAGCTGATGGACGCCATCCCGGACATTCCCGAGGAGTTCCTGGACCCGATCACCCTGGAGGTAATGACTCTCCCCATGCTGCTGCCCTCGGGCAAAGTGATCGATCAGAGCACGCTGGAGAAGTGCAACCGGAGCGAGGCGTCCTGGGGGAGAGTGCCCAGTGACCCCTTCACGGGGGTGGCCTTCAGCCAGCACTCGCAGCCCCTGCCCCACCCCTCTCTCAAGGCGAGGATAGACCACTTCCTGCTCCAGCACAGCATTCCCAGCACTCGCCTCCTGGGGAGGGCTCAGGCCACAAGGACGGTGGTAGCTTCCTCCATAGCCATGTCTTCCCTCAAAAGGAAAATGGACCTCGTAGAGCAGAAGCCGGGCGGCCAACGCAGCAGCACGGAGCCCTTCCGTTTCCCCACGACAAACCTTGTTGCCACGTCTACCTCTGAGTCCCGTGCTAAAAAAATGAAAACCGATTGCGATGCCAACTCTTCCCAGATGGACTGCTCGACAGGTACTCCTCTGTCCTCTTAATATGCAGAAGGAGCCTGTTGGCGAACAACCTGGATTGCTGCCGCTGCTTCATTCAAATCCTCTTTTTTCCTTTTATTTATTTATTTATTTTTTAAAAAGCTTTATTTGACTGTTTGGTTCTATAATGTGACTCTTTGAACGGCGAGTGGATGGGGAGCAGAGGTGTGGGAGTGGAGGGAAATGAATTTCCAATGCAAACTATATTATTGGATACTTTGCATGGGGCAATTTGCATGGATCAATTTTCAGTTTGCATCAGGAAATTTTCTGGCTCCTTAGAGCAGCCTTGGCCAACCTGCTGTTCTCCAGATGTTTTAAGTCCCATCTGCTCCTGCCAGCACCAAGAACATTCAGAGGGGCGTTGTTGTCCCCAGTGTTGTGCAGGCCTGGCTGGCTTCACCTAGGGAGTCAGGCATGCAGTTCTGCTGGTCTCATATTGCTGTGAGGTTCAGCCAGCATCCTTGCCTTTTGAGTTTCAAACATCTCTTGAGGACATTTTCCTGACAGTGGGCCTATGCAGCTGTTTAAACTGATTAACCAGTCACTTTAATGGTTATTTGCATCGTTTGGGATGGCATTTTAAGTTGTTGACGTTGTACACCATTATGATAAGGCAGCACAGAAATGCTTTTATAAATAAACATCTGGAGGGCACCAGGTTTGCAAAGACTGCCCTGGAGAGCGATCCCATTTAGCAGATAACAGTTAAAAACCTTGAAGCTGTCCAGCTTTCCTAATGTTGCATTTGCAGTTGGCATCCATAGATTATTACCAATGAATTAACAAAATGGGAGCATTTTCAGCATTGGAAAATTAAGCACTGCTGCAGCAGCAATAAGCTACGCCTTTGTCGCTGCAGCTGTAAGATGGTTAGAGTGGCATCATGTCCAGGCCATTTTCACAGGGAGCTGTCTTCTGTTTTGGACGCATCCTTCCTCTTGGCTCTGCTGCATTCTTTTGCTGGTTAATTTTATGACCTCCATTACTGTTTGCCTCCTTTTCTGTTTTGTTTGAGCCTTGATATTTCCAGGCCTGCTCATTCTGCACGTCTCCATTGGGCAATAGGGAATTCTGATCTTAAAAGTATCTGAGAACCTCTCTAAAAGAGTCTTTAGACTCCATCGTTTCAAAGATAAGAAGCAAAACTGGGCAGTCTCCACCGAATATTTTAGTATTTTTGTCCCTATAGTGGTCAGGAGGTAAAAATGACGTATTCCACCCCAGGTTTTCTGTTGCCCAGCTTTGGCCATCTCTGTCAGCTTGTGGATTGCCTCCTGCCTTTCTGTTTACCATCCCACCCAGACAACCGTGTTTGTGGTTGATTTGTTTGCATGGTGGGGAGATGACCTTGCATCAAAATAAACGTCATCTCACACTTTGCAGTTCCTTTTCCTGTCACTTTCCTTACTGCAAAAAAGTCCAATTTTGGGGTGGTTTGTTGCCCAAGAGCACTAATTAGGTACAATTGCACACCCTAAATTTGCTGGCGTGTGATTGGATGCCACTTGGAAAGAACGACAGTCTGGAAGTGCCCTCATCTTTCCAAAATAATACAGTTTCAGACAGTCCTTTTTTTCTAGAAAAATAGGTGCCGGTACATCAAGTTGTGGCAGTAAGTGCTGCACTATTTAGTAACAACAAAAAAGGGTGCCAGTACTTTGCACGCTTGAATACCCCCTGGGGAAAATGCATTGGTTTCAGAGATGAGGTTACAAAATGTGTATCCTCCTTTAAAAAAAAGGAAAAGAAAAAAGATTAGCTTCATTTTCAGAATTTGTTTTTTAAAACATGCATAAATAACTTTATTTTGCCACAAAGCTCATTACAACTTCATGGTCTTCAGGCTTCTTCTTCCTGTTTCAAATCAACAAGACTTGGGTTTGTGCCCGTTGCCACCCTCCAACTCAGCTGCAAGGGGGTGTTCGGAAGCTTTCACTTTTCCTTAATGAAAAATTGCTACATTGTCCAGTAAGTTGTGGTCAAACAAGCCAGCATCTTGAACTTCCGTTTGAAGTTGGCTTGTTTCAAGCTAGCCGAAGTTAAGGTCAAGTTAAGGTTGGGTTTGGATGATACAGCAAGCTGCAGTTATTGTTTTTTATTCAGCTTCTGGCCTCAAGGAAGAGGAGGAAGTCCGTCAACCGAAAGCTCACAGCGGCTTGTTAGCTTCGTGATACGCCACAGTCATAGTTTGTTGCCACATTCGAGCAGTGGCAAGTCAGTTACTTTCTGCCAAATCTATTTACTTTCCCCTCTTCCCTCCACTGCTTCTTGATTACAAGTGATTACAAGTGATTGCTCTTTTCTTCATAAGGAGTCCATCCCATTTCCCCCCTTATCGCTAGGCTGTGCACAACCTCCGGACATAGGTCAGGTCGGTGTGCGATTTTCCTTGAGTGGGTATTGACCTGGGCGGCTCAGGTCGATGTGCGATTTTCCTTGAGTGGGTATTGACCTGGGCGGCTCCACCCAGAGTGATCCAGGGCTGTCAAAAAGGGGTGTTGGTCGACCACATGCTTAATTAGGATTTAAAACATTAATTGAACATGTGTTTGGAAGGGTGGAGAGGAGGGGATTCAGATGAGAGTCTCTGCCTTGACTCCTCTGCTGCGCAACTCCTTTTATCGACCCCCTGCGCTAGCAGACAGAGAACACTGGATCCTAGGAAGAAGAGCACTGAAATCCTTCCTTTTTATTTTTTAAACTTGCTTTTTCAATTTTTTATTGCAGCACAGCATGAAAGACTGAATTGCCTGTTGTTTTGCTGCCTGCTCCCTTTGTAAACCCAGAGTGACTATTTCCAGATGATGATGATGTTGATTTTGCAAATCTCTCCGCAGATCTGCTTTCTCACGAACAGAGGCTTTCGGACAGTTTAGATAGCGCCTTGAACTCGGCGCTCAGCTCCATGCCGCTGTTCACAGCTAGCTTGACGAAAGGGCAGCAGCAACCACACGCCGCCGCCGGCTGCCCTGGCCCGTGGAACGCGAGCAGTGGACACGGTAAAGAGGCAGCGCGACACTGCAGGGTTGCTGGCCTGGGGAACGGCGGTTCTTGCCTTCCTCTTTCGGAAAGGGGGTGGTGGGAGGCAAAGTTTGCAAAGCGCTCCTAATGCTTACTGCATGAGGAAGAGCCCTCGGCTGCCCAGCAGCCTAGCAAGACGTAGATTGCACAGGTGGGCAACCTGCAGCCCCAGGTCTAACTTCAAATGCTGCCTGAAAGTGATCTCATACTGTGCTGGGCCCGGGGGTTAACCCAAGCAACGCTTTCCAGGTCCGGTCCCGAATCCAAGGATTCCACTAGGAGTCAGTCCAACAGGGCCAAGGCAGGAAACCAGGCTAGGTCAGGCACAGGGTAACAGGCAAGTTCCAGCAAGCAGCAATGTTGCTCCCGCAACCTGGGGCGGGGTCTAACAGCCTTTTATCTCTGACGGGGTAACAGCCGGTCCTGATCCCCCGGCAACTCACCTCCCTGTCTCACCTGAAGGCGAGCACTCCTCCTGCGAATACTCAGGTCTCTCCTCTCAGACCTGAGTCTCTGCAGCTCGGGAGACATCGGTGGGTTACTAGACCCAGAGGCCGCCTCAGCCTCCCCTGACCCAACCGGTAGTGGAGTAGCTGTAAGCGATGGCCCAGCTGGAGGCAACGAGGTCATCCCCGCATCTGGAGCCAGGGCAGGCTCAGGCCCCTGACTCGGCCCAGCTGGGGCTTTTTGCAGGGGAACCTGTGCAGACTGGGGCTCTTCAGAATCAGGCCCCAGACTCAATTCAGATGCCGCCTGAGGCAAAGGATCCAGTGCGGACTGAGACTCCTCCAGTTCCGAGTCTGAGCCCGAGTCCCAGGCCATCACACATAAGAACGCAAGGAGAGCCTCCTGGATCAGGCCAGTGGCACCCCTAGTCCAGCACCTGGTCTTCAAGGTTGCTTGTGGGAAACCAGCAAGCAGGATTCGAGCACAAGAGCAGCCCTCTTGCCTCCTGTAGTTCCCAGCAGCTGATATTCAGAAGCATGGCTGCCTCCAGCCTTGGAGGCAGGTTATAGCCATCCTGGCTAGTAGCCATCGGTAGCCCTTCATGAATTTGTCTAATCATTTAAAGCCATCTAGGTTGGTGGCCATCACTCTTGTGGGTGTGAGCTTAACCACGCACTGCAGGAAGAACTACTTCCTTTTGCCTGTCCTGAACAGTCCAACCTTCTGCTGCACGGCATGTTCTTGAGTTCTAGTATTATGAGAGAAGGGGCGAAACTTCTCAAGATTGTGGCCGCAGCCACATCTTGTGGCCGTGAATTCCACAGCGTTGTGGTGTTTCTTCTGCCAAGAGAAGCTGCATCGGAGAGCCGTTAGAGGAAGCCCTGGACCTCATCCTTCCAGGATATGTGTGCTCTGCAAGATGAGCGTGCCTTAAAAAACAGCAGATTTGGCTTATTCACTTGTGTAGATTTGCTGAGCACTTGCGGTCAAATGGGCGGGACTTTAAGTAATGTTTATATGTTTAGAAGAAGGTAACCAGAAAACAGTGACCCCGGAGGTGCTCCTTGGTTCGGAGGGCAGGGAAACAATCCATCCTCTGAGTTGTTTTATTATCTAATATGCATGTTGACATTCTCCTTGATAAATACAGGTCCTATGTTCTGAGTGCATGTCTCAGGAGAGTCAGGCTATATTCAGAGATGATAGTTTCCTCCATCCCAGAGGCTGGTGACAATAGCAAAATAGATTGAAAAACAGACTGATGGTGTAGCGTTTAGAGTGTCAGACTAGGAACCTGGGAGAGACCCGGGTTCGAATCCCCACTCTGTGCTGAAGTTTGCTGGGTCGCCTTGGGCCTGCCACTGCCCCTCAGCCTAACCTACCTCACAGGGTTGTTGGTTGGGATGGAGTGAGAAGGGGGGGGGACGACTATGTATGCCATCTTTGAGCTCCCCGGAGTAAAAGGGGGAATATAAATGCAGTAACAATAATTCATAATATTCCATCAGACTTCCCCACCCTTTCCCGACTCACGTTGACCAGAGTTCCAAAGGCTGGGTCTTGCAAAAGGTGCTTAGGCTTCTACTTGGTGGTGTTTGCAGTGAATGTTAGTATTTCATGCAGTACAATGCTGCAGATGGGATTGTTATAAATCACATGCCTGTCAAGAGCGTGAGAAACGGAAGACAGTCTTATTTCTCCCGCTGTACAGTCATACTTCAGGCTACAGCCGCTTCAGGTTGTGTTTTTTCAGGTTACGCATCCGCAGAAACCCGGAAGTACCGGAACGGGTTACTTCCGGGTTTCGGCGGTTGCGCATGCACAAAAGTGCTAAATTGCACTTTGCGCAGAAGCGCCGAATCGCAACCCGTGTGTGCGCAGACGCGCCACTGCGGGTTACGAACGTGCATCCCGCACGGATCACGTTCACAACCCGAGCTTCCACTGTAATGTACTTTCACTTTTACTTGTCCTGTTTGTTCTCTCAGAGCTGGAGAGAACAGACGCCATTATGCCTTTGTCTGTGCATAGTGTGTAAATAAATAGTAGATTAGCTCTACGAATCTTCAAGCTTCTTGCTGTGTAAGCTAGAAGATTAGTGTGCATAATACCAGGTGGTTTATGTTGTTGAGCACACTGGAGATGAGGGGAGAATGCTTTCTCCAGAGCTGCGCATTCTGGAGGATGCTCGAAGTTCCAGGGGCTTGCATGCTCACCCCCAGGGCGTTTTTCCAACAGTGAGGGGGAATTCCCATTATTTGGGTTTGTATCGCTGACCGGGAGACCCCAAGGGCACTAACGTGTGCTTCTTCCTCCTTTGTTTTTTTGCAGAGCACAGTAGGAGTGACTCGGCCCAAGGGTGTTCTTCCTGCTCCCGGACCTTCTCCGTGTACTTCAAAACGGAGCCCGTTTACCAGCTCCCTTGCGGCCACCTGGTGTGCCGCTCTTGCTTGGCCGAGAAGCAGAAGTCCTTATCGATACTGTGCATGAGTTGCAAGAGGCTGGTTGCCACGCACGACATCCTGAGGGTCCACTTCTGACACCGTTCTCACGACGCTTTCTCTGGAATTTGGATGATCCAACAAAAAACAAAACAAAAGTGAGCTGTTTGTGGGGGGGGGCAAGGAGCAGAGGAGACCCGTGGCTGTTCCACACGCTTCCCCCCCATCTCCTTTGAGTCGTGCCAGGATGGGAGACCTTGCAAAAGGAAACTGCAAGGTTCTGAAGAGGACTTGCTGCCTTTGGAGAGAATCTTGATGCAGCTACAGCGTTGCGCATTGTGCCAGAGCTAAAGCGATCAAAGGATAATAAAGCCATATGCTTCTCTAATTTAAAAAGGTCATTTGTATATAAAGTGGTGTGTCCATCTAACTGTGCTCCATTATTTTGCTACTTTCCAGGGGGGTCAGGCCTCTGCGGCTTCTTGTTCCTCATTTCCCCCGTCTTCTGGTCGATAGCACTTTTTTGGTTATAGAAAGGAAAGTAGGTGGTTAAGGAAAGCCTACCTGATGTGGCGCCTGCCACTTAATTTGACATCCGACCTTGGGGGGGGGGGGGGGGCTTGCAGAAACTAGGTTTCCTCTTCCAAAAACCAAGTAACTCTCCATATGAGACCCTTGAACGGTGACGGTGGCCATTTTCATTAGTTGTGCAATCTGTATAAAAAGTCAGCGTGTTTACACACAAACGCAAGCACACACACATCTATTGTCACTCTTGATTTCTGTTGTGCAACTGGAGAGGAGGGGTGGCTATAGCAGCGGGGGGAAATAATAAGCCTTAATAAAAATGATGGTCAGAAGTTGCTGATCTCCTTTGGGCTTTCAAATCTCGGGTGTTTTTTTACACAAGGGAAAGTGTTTATTTTATTGCTAATTCACAAGCCGCCTTTCAGTGGAATTGCCCTCCCAAGGCATTGTGCAAAATAAATATGCATTAAAAAATATAAATTAAAATCTACATCATTCCCCTTCAGTTGAGCAACAAAACGTCATTAAAGACATAATCATAAGCAGATTGAAATGAGGATGTCTTTAGCGTTCTTTTAAAAGTCGCCGGTGATGGGGGACCATACTTCCTGGGAGAGGACCTTCCATAAATATAGGGCCAACCACTCAAAAGGTCCTGCTGCCAGAACACACCTGTCCCAATGTAAGTACACACCTTATTTAAATCCCTCTTCCCCTCAAACCTAGTTAGATTTTATTTAATATTCTGTTCTACTTTTCCAACAACAAATGTAGAGCTCAAAGCGGCTCATGATAATCACAAAAATACTAAGAAACAAACTTTACAATCACTTTCTGTCAAACGGAATAACATATATGAACATACGAAGTTGCCTTTCAGCAGCAGCTAAGGCCACTGATTGGTCTTGCCACCATTGTCCTCTCCTAAGACTGGTAGCTGTTGTCCAAGATCTGATGCCTTGGTCTTTTCCGGCCAGCTGACTTGTTTTTCTTTTTAATTGGTGATGGAGATGTTGGTGGAACCTGACACCTTCGATAATCAGAACAGGTGACTCTGGAGAGATACACCTCCTTGTAGCCCCCAGCCATTGTACTTAAAGCAAATTTGGAGGAGTAGGCTTCCTAGAGTGTAGGTCTTCCTAGAGAGTAGGTCTTAAAAGACCTACACTGGCTCCCAGTACATTTCTAAGCACAATTCAAAGTGTGGGTGTTGACCTTTAAAGCCCTAAACGGCCTTGGTCCAGTATACCTGAAGGAGCGTCTCAACCCCCATCGTTCTGCCCGGACACTGAGGTCCAGCGCCGAGGGCCTTCTGGTGGTTCCCTCGCTGCGAGAAGTGAGGTTACAGGGAACCAGGCAGAGGGACTTCTTGGTAGTGGCACCCGCCCTGTGGAACACCCTTCCATCAGATGTCAAAGAGATAAACAACTACCAGACTTTTAGAAGACATCTGAAGGCAGCCTTGTTTAGGGAAGCTTTTAATGTTTAATAGGTTTTGTATTTTAATATTCTGTTGGAAGCTGCCCAGAGTGGCTGGGGAAACCCAGCCAGATGGGCGGGGTATAAATAATTAAATATTATTATTATTATTATTATTATTAAGTGGAATTCTCCCAAGCATCCTTCAATAAGGACATCCGTGTTGCCTTTTCATTGCTGCCCTCCATGGCATCCATTAGTTGCGAACATTCAGTGGGAGAGAGTTTAATGATGCATCCCTGCCTGAGAATAGATGCTCCCTGTTGTCCTACTAGTGTTCCACTATACCTCATTTGAGGACGTTTGCCAGACATAGGCAGGCTTTGCACAGGCTGAGTATGCTGCCTGGTGTACACCTTAAAACCCAGCCATTTTTCTGCCTTTTCTGAAATAGAATAGAATAGAATAGAATAGAATAGATTCTTTATTGTCATTACACAAGTGCAACATTGCACAAGTGCAACGAAATTGGATGCCATCCCTTAAAACAACAAAAGCAAAACAACAACAACAACCAAACAAACCACATTCCAGCCACACCCACACCAACACCCATCAAACTCCCAGGTCACACTATCGAGTTACAGCATTCAAAAAGGCCACAGCTCTTGGATAGAAACTGTTTTTCAGTCTATTTGTCTTTGACTTGATGTTTCTATATCTCCTGCCAGAAGGCAGTAGTGCAAACAGACTGTGTCCCGGGTGAGATGAATCCTGCAGGATGTTATTTGCTTTCCTAAGACAACGGGAACCGTACAGTTCTTCCAAAGATGGGAGAGGATGACCAATAATCCTTTGGGCTGTGGTTATGACCTTCTGGAGCACCTTCCTCTCCCTAGCTGTACAACTGGAGAACCAAGCACAAATACAGTATGTAAGAATGCTCTCTATGGAGCCTCGGTAGAAGGACACCAGCAGTCTCTCACTCAGATTGTTCTTCTTTAAAAGTCTGAGGAAATAAATTCTCTGCTGGGCCTTCTTCACCAGAGCAGTGGTATTTGCGCTCCAAGTCATGCCCTGATCGATAGTTACTCCCAAAAACCTGAATTCCGCCACCCTCTCCACCCGTTCCCCGTTGATATACAAGGGCTGAATGTCCGCCTTTTTTTTCCTGTAATCCACCACCAATTCCTTGGTCTTAGCCGTATTAAGAGCCAGATTGTTCTCTCCACACCAAACACAGAGCCGCTCCACCTCGTCCCGATAGGCGGACTCATCCCCTCCTGAAATGAGCCCTACCACCGTAGTGTCATCAGCAAACTTGATGATTTTGTTGCTGGAATAGATGGCTGTACAGTCATACGTATAGAGAGCATAGAGCAGGGGACTCAACACACAACCCTGTGGTGAGCCGGTGTTAAGGCTAAGGGCTGTGGACATATGTGACCCTACTCTAACCCTCTGAGAACGTTCTGACAAAAAATCCAAAACCCAGAGACAGGTGGAGTTGGAGAGTCCAATCGCCTCTAGCTTGGACACCAGTCTATGGGGGAGGATAGTGTTAAAAGCAGAGCTAAAATCCACAAACAGCAGCCTCACATAACTCCCCGGCTGCTCCAGATGGGACAGAGCAGCATGGAGAGTGGTGTTGATAGCGTCTTCTGTGGATCTATTTGCCCTGTATGCAAACTGGTAGTTGTCAAAAGTTGATGGAAGACAGGAAATAATGTGACGGCGCACCAGTTTCTCAAAACACTTCATGATGATTGGAGTCAGTGCAACTGGTCTATAGTCATTCAAACTACTGATTGTGGATTTTTTAGGCAGAGGGACAATAGTTGACGACTTCAGGCAGGGTGGGACAATAGACTGGTGTAAGGACTTATTGAAGATCTTAGTAAAGACCCTCGCCAGCTGATCCGCACAGCCCTTCAACACCTTTCCAGTGATGCCATCAGGTCCAGCCGCCTTCCTCGGATTCGCCATCCTCAATACCTGTCTCACCTCATGTTCCTCTACCGTGAATGAGGGGCCCCTATGGGCTGGTGGCTGTAATACCGGCGTCTCAGGTGGCTCCTTCTCGAAGCGAGCAAAGAAGAGGTTAAGCTCCTCCGCCAGCAAAGGGTCACCGTCGACAGCACCAAGGTTAGGTTTGTAGTTGGTAATATGCTGAATCCCCTGCCACATCTGTCTTGTGTTGTTGCTCCTTAAATTATCCTCAATCCTCAGCCTATAATCCAATTTTGCCCGTCGAATACCCCTCCTCAAGTTTGCTCTTGCTACACTGTAAAGCTGCACCTCGCCTGACCTGAAAGCCCTGTTCCTTTCCCGCAACAGGCACTGGACCTCTCTATTCATCAGGGTTTCTGATTGGGGTAAAACCGGATGGATTTATTTACTGTGACAGTGTCTGTGCAGTGATTGATATAGCACAGAACTGCCGCCGTGTGCTCCTCCAGGTCTGAACTATCGAAAATATCCCAATTGGTTCTCTCAAAACAGTCCTGCAGCTGGTGAATAGCACCTTCAGGCCAGATTTTAACAGATTTTAATATTGTGGGAGCCCGTTTCCTGAGTGGGATATATGCTGGTACCAGGAACAGAGACATATGGTCGGACTGGCCCAAGTGTGGCAGCTGTAAAGCCCTATAGCCGTGATTTACATTCGAATAAACTTTATCCAGTGTCTTGTCCCCTCTTGTGGGACATTTCACATGCTGATAGAGCGTTGGGAGCACTGTTTTAAGTTCAACATGGTTGAAGTCTCCCGCAATGATGTGCACAGCTTCAGGATACTTGTCTTGCTGGCTGCTGATAAGGTCCTGCAGGCATCCCAAAGCCAAGTTGGCATTGGCATCTGGTGGCACGTACACACCAGTTAACATAACAGCTGTGAACTCCCTAGGGAGATAGGCTGGTCTACATTTAACAGCCACATATTCCAAATCCGGTGAACAGTGACTGCCCACAGTCTTCGAATTATTGGACCAGCATTTGTTCACATATACACACAGCCCCCCTCCTTTGGTTTTTCCGAAGTCCATGCCTCGGTCATGACGATGTACCGCACAGCCTTCCAACTGAATAGCTGTGTCTGGTATGGACGGTTGAAGCCATGTCTCAATGACAAATAAAACGCAGCAATCTTTTACAAGGCTGTTCTTTGCTGCCTGCAGCCTCAATTCATCCATCTTGTTGGCAAGAGATCTCACATTAGCAAGAAATATGCTAGGGAGCGGTGGTTTAGATGGACTCCTCTGCAATCTTACCAGGACGCCAGCCCGACAACCCCGCCTTTGCCTCCTGTCTCTACGCCGCCTTCGCCTCCTCCCTGGAGGCATAGTAATCCATGGAGAGCCCGGTGGCCTGGCTACTCCCACAGGAATGTTATCTGGGCGAAAATAATCAGCTCTTACAGCTTGTTCACACTGTAACCCGACCTTCAGAAGTTCCTGCCTGCTGTAAATCTTTCTTGCCCGGCCAGACATACTCAGACCAAGTAAAAATAATAAAAACAAAACAAAACGCTGAGGGAGAGCACTAAGCCGCAGCGTCTATGCGCGCTGCCATCTTGTATATCTTGTATCCGGTTACTGGCTATTGGATTCCCATTAAACCACTCCTTTCCTTATCTGCTTGTTCAAGGCTGAATTAATTTTCGGTCCTCTTCACAATCAGGAAGGTGCAAATCCCGTGTAGACAAATGGCATCCCAAAGCCAGCGCCCTACAGCAGCTGAACTGTCAGTTGGACTTTAACTGCCAGTTGGACTTTACCTGGCTACTCCCACAGGAACGTTATCTGGGCGAAAATAATCAGCTCTTACAGCTTGTTCACACTGTAACCCGACCTTCAGAAGTTCCTGCCTGCTGTAAATCTTTCTTGCCCGGCCAGACATACTCAGACCAAGTAAAAATAATAAAAACAAAACAAACAAAACAGAACGCTAAGGGAGAGCACTAAGCCGCAGCGTCTATGCGCGCCGCCATCTTGGAATTGGTCACTTCTATAGCAAACAGCAAAATCCCATTTGTATGCAAGGCCAGGAGCGTAGTTTATAACATCCATGTGCCACAATTCATTTGCATCTCCAAGCCCGGGCTGCTCAACCACTGAATATGAACTCTCCTTGAAAAGCAGTGGGTGACATTAGGACTGGGCGATATATCTGGCTTTCAATATAATGATATATCACCAACATCGTGATACACCAATATATCATGATGTCTGAAATAGAGATGGGAAGGCCTGGGGGAAAAAACAGAAAATTGGGGGGGGGGGACCCCAGTTTTCCCCCTTTTTCCCAAAGCTGTTCTTTTCTGGAAAATTGGGAAAGTGTGTAGAATATTCAAACTATATCAAACCTTTTTCCCCTCAATTTTTCCAGGGGAAAAAATGGCTTTGGGTGAAAGTAGTCCCCCCCCCCCATTGTTCCCAATTTTTCCTGGGCCTCCCCAGCTCTAGTCTGAAATAAGGATGGAGCTATGTAGAGGCACTGGCTGGCTCCCCCCCCCCCACACACACACACTCTGATTTTTGCATAGCACACAAATCATGATTCACAATATATTGCCAGGTCAATAATTATGAAACCGATATCACAATGTGGACTTCAAACCTGTTTTGGACGATATATCGCCCAGCCCTAGGTGATTTCCACAGGCATCTGCAACAGGACTTCTGGTTTCTGTTGGCCCCCTTCAGCTGTCTGTGTCTGCCCTCTCCCCACCCCATGTCAAGGGCTCCCCCAACACACCAGAGCAGATTTTGAGGGTGCCTAGAGGATGTGGGTGGTGCTGTGGGTTAAACCACAGAACCTACGACTTGCTGATCAGAAGGTTGGTGGTTCGAATCCCTGCAACGTCGTGAGCTCCCGTTGCTTGGTCCCTGCTCCTGCCACCTAGCAGTTCAAAAGCACATCAAAATGAAAGTAGATAAATAGGTACCACTCCGGCGGGAAGGTAAACAGTGTTTCCGTGCATTGCTCTGGTTCGCCAGAAGCGGCTTAGTCATGCTGGCCACATGACCCGGAAGCTGTATGCTGGCTCGCTCGTCCAATAAAGCGAGATGAGCGCCGCAACCCCAGAGTCAGCCACGACTGGACCTAATGGTCAGGGGTCCCTTTACCTTCAAGGACAACAGAAGAAGATAGGAAGGAGAAGCCCAGCTGTATGAGCCAGCAGCCACACATGTTATGGTGGGTCTCACCTAGTATGTCTGAGCTGAGAAGACGTAATGGGGAAAGTTATTATTGTTATTTTTAAAAGTGTATACTGCCCTATACCTGTAGATCCCGGGGCACTTCACAACACAAAATCACAACATAAAAAAACCACTAAATGCGTAATAAAAATAACAACAAACACAACCCAATAACCCCTGACTTCCTCAACACATTTAAAAGGGTGTTGGGTGTCAAATCAGCCCAAAGCCTGGTTGAAGAAAGACATTTTCACCTGGAGCCTAAAGTTGTATAATGAAGGTGCCAGCTGAACCTCCCTGGGGAGAGCATCCGACAAATGGGGAGCCACTGCAGAGAAGGCCCTGTTCTCATGTTGCCACCCTCTAGACTTCTCGAGGAGGAGGCACACGAAGGAGGGCCTCAGAGGATGATGTCAGGGTCTGGACTTGTTCACAGGGGTGGAGGAGAGACGGTCCTTGAGGTATTGGGGTCCTGAGCCGTTTAAGGCTTAATAGGTCAAAACCAGCACTATGAATTGGGTCCGGAAACTAATTGGTAGCCAGTGCAGTTGGACCAGGATAAATGTAAGATGCTCAAACTGTCTTGCCCTGGTGAGCAACCTGACTGTCGAATTCTGCACCTGCTGAAGTTTCCAAACCGCCTTCAGAGGCAGCCCTGCGTTATAACATGTAAAAAAGGCATCTCTTCTCCAACCCCCCATGATGAATGTCTCAACATTTGGCAGGGTAAAGACTCTGCCACCCCCTGTCTTTGTTCTTTGGCAGCACCTCTCTAAGCCAAGCTCCGGAGGAAGCTGGTTTGACTAAATTCTCAGTAAAGGTAAAGGGACCCCTGATCATTAGGTCCAGTCGTGGCTGACTCTGGGGTTGCGGCACTCATCTCGCTTTATTGGCCGAGGGAGCTGGCGTACAGCTTCCGGGTCATGTGGCCAGCATGACTAAGTCGGTTCTGGCGAACCAGAACCCAGACCAGAGCAGCGCACGGAAACGCTGTTTACCTTCCCGCCAGAGCGGTACCTATTTATCTTCTTGCACTTTGATGTGCTTTTGAACTGCTAGGTGGCAGGAGCAGGGACTGAGCAACGGGAACCGCCAACCATGCTAAATCCCTTGCTCAAATCCCACATTGGTTAATTTCAGAAGTTATGGGGCCAAGCTGGCACCCAGCAATTTTAGGGGATCCTTGCTCCCCGCAAACCCATAACAGTTGTTTTTCACCTTCACCCTCTGAGCTGATGCATTGGCTGATTTCATTAAGTGATTCCAGGCTGTGTGTGAGAGAGTCTTCCTTAACTTGGAAAACATTTTCATTAACCTCCCTTGGCTTTAAAGAGTGTAATTGCATTTTAATCTTTCATTCCTACATTATCATTCTGGAGACAGAGTCATTTAAGGGTGGATAATTCCTGCTAATGTAATTTTAAGATACAGTAATCTGAAGTCTGGTCTGGTCTCGCAGTGTGTGCACTCAGTCTAGAAGCCACACTTGGGACAGCGGTCAGCTTAAAAAAAAACCCAAAACAACGGAGTGATAATTCACTGATTCACTTGGAAACTTCTGAGGTGGGTTTCAAAAGTGGCAAAGTTTTGAAGGTGATGGGAGATGATATATGAAGGCACCACCTTGCTTCAAGCTAAGCAGGTCTGGGACTGGGCAATGCCTGGATGGGTGCCACAAAATAATAACTCTCCAGTGATGCCAATGGACAGTTCACACACATGCAACACAGCACACAGCACACACACCATAAGAATCCTAGCTCTGTGGTGATGGTTTGAGAAACTCCAGAATGTGGCAGCTAGACTTGCCGACTGGGAGTCTTAAATGATCTACATTAGCTCCCAGTATGTTTCCAAGCACAATTCAAAGTGTTGGTAAAGGTAAAGGGACCCCTGACCATTAGGTCCAGTCGTGACTGACTCTGGGGTTGCGGCGCTCATCTTGCTTTACTGGCTGAGGGAGCCAGCGTACAGCTTCCGGGTCATGTGGCCAGCATAACCAAGCCGCTTCTGGTGAACCAGAGCAGCGCACGGAAACGCTGTTTACCTTCCCGCCGGAGCGGTATCTAGTTATCTACTTGTACTTTTGATGTGCTTTCAAACTGCTAGGTGGGCAGGAGCAGGGACCGAGCAATGGGAACTCACCCCGTCGTGGGGATTCGAACCACGACCTTCTGGTTAGCAAGTCCTAGGCTCTGTGGTTTAACCCACAGCGCCACCCACATCCCTTAAAGTGTTGGTACTGACCTTTAAAGCCCTAAATGGCTTTGGCTCTGTATACCTGAAAGAGGTGGGGTGAGCACTATTTTGGGGACCAACTAGAGCTTTTTTTTTTTCCAGCCAGAGCTCACCAAAGCTCAGCTCTGGCACCTCTCAGATGGATGGCAATGCTATTTTAAGAGAAGAAGGGAGAAGTTTATGGTAAACTCTGGCACCTCTTTTTCTAGAAAAATAGCAGTGGAACAAGTCCACCTTAATGCAGCCTTGGGGGCTACAGGAATCTTTTAACTGGAGATGCTGGGGATTGGACCATTGGAGTTACACCTTCATGTAAAGGTAAAGGTCCCTCTGACCGTTAGGTCCAGTCACAGACAACTCTGGGGTTGCGTGCTCATCTCGCTCTATAGGCCGAGGGAGCCGACGTTTGTCCGCAGACAGTTTTTCCGGGTCATGTGGCTAGCATGACTAAGGAGCTTCTGGCAAAAGAGAGCAGCACATGGGGGCCACCAGGTGGTGCATTGAAAGATGGCCGACAATAACATCTCTCTGACCCACATGAGCTAATTAAGAGGCTGCTATGGGAAGCATGCAGCCTTCCTGGCCCCCCCCCCCAAGGAGATGGGGGGGGACTGCCTTGCCAGCGGTGTCCATAATTCACCCCCGGATTCGAAAGAAGGGGGTGCGGACACTTGGCACAAGCCCTCGTGTGAAGTCGGCTCTTCCTGACGCTGTCTCCAATCAGCGCACTGGTTCGCTTTAGCTCGAAATATATAATTGGAAATATATAATTGGAAAGAAGCTAAAGCACATACATCAAGCGAAGATCGGGAGAAAGACTGCTGATTAATGGATCTCTGTGAGCGGAGTGACGGGCGGGACAAATAAATCAAGTGATGAAGAGACTGGTATGTTTGGAGTGAAACGGAAAGGGGGTGGAGGAAAAAACTTTTCTTTTTTTTGCCTTATGTGAGTATTAATAAACCTCCACCCCAGAGAGAAGAATCGTTGCAATTTATTATTCACAAGCAGGAATTCAAGAACTGTGTGGAGTGAATTATTGATCAAAGAGAGGATTGGTAAACATCGGAGAACGGAGGAAAGTTTTATGACGCAGTTTTAAATGGCGTCTCGCCAAGACAAGCTTGCCTAAGAAGGACGGGGGAAGGAGGACCAGGGTCATCGGAATGTGAATGGTGATCGGAATGTGATCTGAACCTGGCAGAGCCCTCTGAGATATGCTTGGCAAGCCTGGGGAAATCAACGGACAGACTGAGGGAAATTTCTTTACGGAGGTGTGGAAATGGTGTCTGTCCTTATGTGATATGATTTTTGGAGAGTGTAAAACCCACATAGAGGATGTTTGTTTCCAACCCACTTGTGAAGATTATCAGAGATCGCAAAGAAAGGAATATATGATAACAACAAGAAGATGAGGAAAGTAACAAAGAGACTATCTGGACAGAAAATGGATAGAACTGTCAAATTAAAGCAGCAATATAAGTGATGCTTGGACCCCTGTTCGGAGCTTGAAGTATGGGTACCCCCAACAAAAATTTAAAAATCTGGCTGTATAATTTGGAACTAATGTGATTTGGAAATAATGTGATTTGATTGACCTGTTAATAAAAATTATATTTAAAAAAAGAGAGCAGCACATGGAAATGCCGTTTAACTTCCCGCCAGAGAAAGTTATGACATGCTTTCAAACTGCAAGAAGATCAAACCTATCCATTCTGAAGGAAATCAGCCCTGAGTGCTCACTGGAAGGACAGATCCTGAAGCTAAGGCTCCAAGTCTTTGGCCACCTCATGAGAAGAGAAGACTCCTTGGAAAAGACCCTGGTGTTGGGAAAGATGGAGGGCACAAGGACAAGGGGACAAAAGAGGACAAGATGGTGGGACAGTGTTCTCGAAGCTACCAGCATGAGTTTGACCAAACTGCGGGAGGCAGTGGAAGACAGGAGTGCCTGGCGTGCTCTGGTCCATGGGGTCACGAAGAGTCGGACATGACTAAACGACTAAACAACAACAACAAGGTGGGCAGGAGCTGGGACTGAGCAACGGGAGCTCACCCCATCGCGGGGATTTGAACCACCGACCTTCTGATCGGCAAGCCCTAGGCTCTGTGGTTTAGACCACAGCGCCACCCGCGTCCCACTACACCTTCATGTAGAGGTGCATTAAGACATCATCCTGAGAAAAGCAGATCTTGGAAGTCTGTCCGCCTTACAAGATGCTTGTCTGTTTTAGCAAGAGAGGCTGGTAGACAAGACTTGGGTCACTATGACACTGATTCTCCTCTGTGAGCCTTTTTGGCTGCCTCCCCCCCACCCTGCCCAGATATTAATTTCTTACATGGGTGAAGACTGTATTACGGCCATTTCAGCAAGAGTGCATGTGGCTATTTTATGAAGATGACTTTTCATCCTTCGGCGTAAATTGCTGAGCCGTGATTCAAAAGCGTAATGTCCACTCATTTCCCCGTCTCCCTGTAAGTGACTCTGACAGCCACTTCTCAGGCACGCCAGTCCTCTGCCCTGGCTGCTAAATGGGCATCAGATGATATAATTGTGTATAGATTCGGCCGCTGAAGGAAAGTGGAGTGGCAGCAATTTAAACTTCTCCTGTCTCTGTGTGACATCCCCTCCTCCCGCTTTCTTACAGTCACCCATCAAGCTTGAGGTTTCCTCCTTGCATGCCTGCGAAAAAGCCAAATGATCTGCAATTATTGCAGGACTGGAGTTTTTGCACCTTTTCTATCGCAGCACCTTTCTTGGCGATTTGAGATAAGGCGGTACAGTGGTACCTTGGTTCTCAAATGCCTTGGGAGTCAAACAACTTGGAACCCAAACACTGCAAAACCAGAAATAAACGTTCCAGTTTGCGAACTTTTTTCGGAAGCCGAACATGCTCCATTTTGAGTGCCACACTTCCATTTTGAGTGTTACGCTGAGGTCTGTCTGTTTTTGCTATTTATTTTGCATTTTTGTTTTTGCAGCTCTTTTTTTGTTTTGTTCAGCTACTGATTGATTGATTGATTGATTGTGTGTGTGACTGCACTACATTGTTTATTGCTTTCATTTTATGGATCAATGGTCTCATTAGATAGTAAAGTTCATGTTAAATTGCTGTTTTAGGGGTTGTTTTTAAAAGACTGGAACGGATTAATCCATTTTGCATTACTTTCTATGGGCAAGCGCGCCTTGGTTTTGGAACGCTTTGGTTTTGGAACAGACTTCCAGAACGGATTAAGTTTGAGAATCAAGGTACCACTGTAGTTTGCTTGGTTTCTAAAGAGGTTGCAGCTGCAAACCTGTATCATTATCCTGTGTTATAGATTGATTCTATTATGGTGTTAATAGATTGGGAGGAATTGCCCCTCCTGAACTCAATAAATTAATAAATTGTGAGTTTTTGATTACTTGGCATGTGAAGGGAGAAATATAAGCTGCAGAGGAAATCATGAAGTAGCCTATGCAAAATGACCTGATCAAGCTCGAGCCATTAAGAAACAAAAGAGGGCCATTGAGAGCCATGGGCAATGCAACTGTCCTCCTTCCTTGCCCTGAAATGTGGACAGAGACTGGGCGTTTGGAAGCTTGCCATAGCAACTGGGTGCGAGGTGACAGGGAAAGAGAGTTTTGAGCAAGAGTTGCTGAGAAGTAGAAGGGGAAGAAGAAAGACGGGGATCCATCTTGGGCAGGCTGGCTGCAGGCTGGCTAGAGAGATGCCTTGGACTCCAGAGCTGCACTGCTGTGAGCGACAAGCCCCTCTTGAAATGACCGTGCTGTAAAATCTGAACTCCCTCCATGCAGACTGAAGGTGTAAATAAATAATAATAATAATAATAATAATAATAATAATAATAATAATAATATATATATATATATATATATATATATATATATATATATATATATTTGCTTTCGTAGATTTTCACGGGTACAGGAATGCAGGTTTTGGTGTCCTCGGGTGTCTTCCCGTGTAAAAGTTGGGGTGTCTAGGCGACGTTTCGACGAGGTCTCACTCGTCATCTTCAGGCTGGTGCTTTCGGCTTCTTGTTACTGGAACAGAGCAGGATCTCAGTGTTTGAGTTCCTATAAATACTGTTGAGGAGGTGTGGCCTCTAATGTTCTTGGGCAGAGAGGAAGTTCCCAGGCTAGTGTGCCTTTTCTTCTTTTGTTTCTTAATTACTTGAGGGATATCTTGAGTGATTTCTTGAGTTGTATCCTGAGTACCACTTAGGTGGGTCATTAGGTGTGGATTAGTTGCTAAAGCCTTTGTGTCTTGACCTCTTGAACTTTGTGAAGAGTTTTTCTGGGAAGATGGTTGTACTGCATTTTGTTGTGCTCTGGCTTGGCTTCGTGTATAGGGGCGAGCTGTGGTTTTGTGGTCTGTGCCAGCCAGATCTGTGTAGGGATTGCAGGGGGGTGCAGCATCCGGAGGTGCCACCATGGTTTGGCTACTGGATGGTATCTGTAATTCATCTGTGGAGAGGGTCTGGGTTTGGGTCTGGTGTGGTTGATTGGTGATGGCGTTCTGTGTGCCTCTGGCTCTGGTGTCAGTTTTTGTGGGGAGGGCTAATTTCCAGATGTCTGGCAAGCGGGATGTGTCGTCACGCTTGTTCATGTTGTGAGGGTGTTTCTCTATCTCGATGGCTTCCATGATTATTCTCTTGTGGTGATGTTCCATGTTAAAGAGCAATTTGGAATCTGCAAAATTAATTTCGTGTCCTGTTTCTTTCATGTGTTGGAAAAGAGAGGAAGTTTTTTCTTCTTTTTTGACGGCATTCTTGTGTTCTGCGATACGTGCATTTATTCGTCTGTTAGTTTGTCCAATGTACGTGGCTGGGCAGACTTTGCAGGGTATTTCATAGACCCCTTGGTTTTCCAACTGGATTTTATCCTTGGGGTTTCTGAGGATATTGGCTATTTTTTGGTTGGTGCAAAAGGCTGTTTTGATATTGTGTTTATGGAGGATTTTGCTAATTTTATCTGTAGTGCCCTTGATATAAGGGAGGAGGGCCATGCCATTGTTTTCTTCTGTGTCTTGGTTTTTGGGGGGTGTTTCTTTTTGGATTAGCTTCGTAACCCTGTTTTGCTGGTATCCATTGGCAATTAACACATTTGAGAGATTCTGTAACTCAGTTGTCAAGTGGTTTTTGTCAGCCAGGCGTTTGGTTCTGGAGATGAGAGTCTTGGCTACGGAGTTTATTTGTGCAGGGTGGTGGTGTGATTGTGCATGTAAGTAGCGGTTGGTGTGTGTTTTTTTCCGGTAGATAGTGTGTCCTAGGGAGCCATCAGGTTTTTTGTAGATTAGGACGTCAAGGAAGGGAAGTTGGTTGTTGGCTTCTATTTCCATAGTGAAACTTTGGCTCAGATATGTTGACGACACCTTTGTAATTTGGCCACACGGGAAGGAAAAACTGGATAGCTTCCTCACACATCTCAACAGCCTACACCCCAAAATACAATTCACTATGGAAATAGAAGCCAACAACCAACTTCCCTTCCTTGACGTCCTAATCTACAAAAAACCTGATGGCTCCCTAGGACACACTATCTACCGGAAAAAAACACACACCAACCGCTACTTACATGCACAATCACACCACCACCCTGCACAAATAAACTCCGTAGCCAAGACTCTCATCTCCAGAACCAAACGCCTGGCTGACAAAAACCACTTGACAACTGAGTTACAGAATCTCTCAAATGTGTTAATTGCCAATGGATACCAGCAAAACAGGGTTACGAAGCTAATCCAAAAAGAAACACCCCCCAAAAACCAAGACACAGAAGAAAACAATGGCATGGCCCTCCTCCCTTATATCAAGGGCACTACAGATAAAATTAGCAAAATCCTCCATAAACACAATATCAAAACAGCCTTTTGCACCAACCAAAAAATAGCCAATATCCTCAGAAACCCCAAGGATAAAATCCAGTTGGAAAACCAAGGGGTCTATGAAATACCCTGCAAAGTCTGCCCAGCCACGTACATTGGACAAACTAACAGACGAATAAATGCACGTATCGCAGAACACAAGAATGCCGTCAAAAAAGAAGAAAAAACTTCCTCTCTTTTCCAACACATGAAAGAAACAGGACACGAAATTAATTTTGCAGATTCCAAATTGCTCTTTAACATGGAACATCACCACAAGAGAATAATCATGGAAGCCATCGAGATAGAGAAACACCCTCACAACATGAACAAGCGTGACGACACATCCCGCTTGCCAGACATCTGGAAATTAGCCCTCCCCACAAAAACTGACACCAGAGCCAGAGGCACACAGAACGCCATCACCAATCAACCACACCAGACCCAAACCCAGACCCTCTCCACAGATGAATTACAGATACCATCCAGTAGCCAAACCATGGTGGCACCTCCGGATGCTGCACCCCCCTGCAATCCCTACACAGATCTGGCTGGCACAGACCACAAAACCACAGCTCGCCCCTATACACGAAGCCAAGCCAGAGCACAACAAAATGCAGTACAACCATCTTCCCAGAAAAACTCTTCACAAAGTTCAAGAGGTCAAGACACAAAGGCTTTAGCAACTAATCCACACCTAATGACCCACCTAAGTGGTACTCAGGATACAACTCAAGAAATCACTCAAGATATCCCTCAAGTAATTAAGAAACAAAAGAAGAAAAGGCACACTAGCCTGGGAACTTCCTCTCTGCCCAAGAACATTAGAGGCCACACCTCCTCAACAGTATTTATAGGAACTCAAACACTGAGATCCTGCTCTGTTCCAGTAACAAGAAGCCGAAAGCACCAGCCTGAAGATGACGAGTGAGACCTCGTCGAAACGTCGCCTAGACACCCCAACTTTTACACGGGAAGACACCCGAGGACACCAAAACCTGCATATATATATATATATATATCCCGCTGTCCCCAGCTGAAGCCGGGCTCAGAGTGGCTAACAACAATAAAAGTAACACAACATTCTAAAATCATTTCAAAATCAAATTCATGGCAACCATTGGGCTAGAGTTCTGTGAGGATTACCAAAGGCTGTGCCTTGGCCAAAGGCCTGGTGGAACAGCTCTGTCTTGCAGGCCCTGCAGAAAGATGTCAAGCCCCGCAGGGCCCTAGTCTCTTGGGACAGAGTGTTCCACCAGATCGGGGCCACAGCCAAAAAAGCCCTGGCTCTGGTTGAGGCCAGCCTAACCTCTCTGTGGCCCGGGACCTCCAAGATGTTTTTGTTTGAAGACCGTAAGGTCCTCCATGGGACATACCAGGAGAGGCGGTTCCGTAGGTACGAGGGTCCTAGGCTCCATAGGGCTTTAAAGGTTAAAACCAGCACCTTAAACCTGACCCTGTACTGCACCGGGAGCCAGAGCAGCTGGTATAGCATCGGGTGAATGTGATCCTGCGGCGAGGACCCCGTAAGGAGTCTCACCGCGGCATTCTGCATCTGCTGGAGTGGATAAATAAGTGAATAAACCATATTTCTTAAAGCTACACCTGTCTCTGCCGTGCCTCAATTCTCCAATGGGGCACAGACCCTGGGTGAGTGCTGGAAACGCCCTGGGATTTTGCCACCACTCAGCAGAGAGATGGAGAGGCGCCCAGCTTTTCTAACAATGTTTACATCCCACCCTTCTTCTAAGGAGCTCAAGAGAGCACACATGGTCATCTCTCTCACTGTTTTATCCTTACAAAGCGTGTTCTCCTTCATGGAGAGCACGTGTTGCGGTGGGGGCCTCCAGGACACTCCAAAGTTGGGGGGCGGGCTAATTGATCATTGGCCACTGATGCGATTGGGGTTTCCCTTGTTGTTGGGATGAAGTTAATGTTGCCATTTGTTGACTGACAGCCAGAAATGCTAAAACTCCTTGCACGAGGCTAGGGCTTCCTCTTTTCGCCCGGGCATCGGATTGCCCGTCCCTCCCTCCCTAGAATAGGGTTGTTCGCTTTGACCTTGCTATGCCTGCCATGGGGTCATCTGCTCTTGGGGCAGGGGCCCGGTAGGAATTTTGTCCATCTGGCTGATTGGCTGGGGCCATTTGGTTTTTGCCTACTGCGTAGCAAATCGTCACAACTTGTAAGGTTGCGGTTAGGCATTGGTTTATGGTTTGGTTGGTTGAGGGGCATGGATTGGCTGTGCCTGCCCCTCTAATGCTGCTGCTGCAAGGGATTCCGTTAAAGGAATCAGGGGCTAACTATTGCTTGTCCACTCTGTCAAGGGGGCTCGGGCCATAGCAATGAGCTCCTGGTTGCATTTGGGGAGGGCTGAGGGCAGCTTCCCTGCTCCGTCACTACCCCCAAGTGTATTCCCCTTTTCTGACTTTTGCATCGTGCGGAATGTCAGTCTGTCCCCCATGGTGGGGGCAGATAGTCGCAACCAATGCCTAAGCAACCACTCACATGTTTGTATTTTAATAAAGTTGTGGCCAAAATTATGCCAAAAACCATAAACAAAAATTCTGTGTGATGTGTGAGTTATTGGGGTGGCCCTGGGGACCTCGACATGCAACAACCCTGCAAGGGAGGTTAGGGTGAGGGACTGTAAGTGGCCTGAGGCTACATGGTGAACTTCCTGCCTCCTGGTCCAACCACTTTGCCACATTGACTTTTCTCCTTTCACACTCTCATCCCCCATTAATAAAAACAATGTGTGTGCCCCCCCCCCCGATGGAGCAACAACTTTACATTCATAAACCTATATGAGCACCATACCTTCTGACAACACATCTTCTCCCAAATTTATTCGCCGGAAATAAACCTCCTTCCCTTCTCTGCCTACCTGCTATGTACTTCTTCCCCTTCTTCTGAGGCAAGCTGCACGCAGCAGGAATTTCGGATGTGATGTTCTGCTAAGCCGTCATTACCCTCGCCCCCTCCGCTCCTCATTTTCCTCTTAATTAAACAATGAACAGCGACCTTTCATAATTCCTGTTGAAAGATGAGAAGAATCTGCCATGCTGATCTGCCCGGGCAGCAACGGGCCCTCTGAGAGGGGTTCGTTGACGCGTTTGCAAGTCACAAGATTCCCCCTTGCATATTAATTCCACGTTCCTAAGGTCATTCCCTGCTGGTGTCAGGTCTGGGAAGCGTCTTCCTTTGGGGACCACACTGCAGGGGTGGCGTGGGGGGGCATCTGAGGAGAAGTTGCTCGGAGTTGGGGGGAGTTTTTTGGGCCCAAACAAACCACAACACTGCAAAACAGAGGGAGGAGGTTTGGTGAGGGTTGACTCACCAATGGGCACTACATTGGCAGTCCTTGAATCAAAACATGGAGGTAGCCTTCACACTTCCTCTTTTCTTTCCCCCCTCTTTTTTTCCTTTTTTAAAAAAAATATTTTATTTTTGTTGTTGTTGTTGTTGTTGTTGTTGTTGTTTAGTCGTTTAGTCATGTCCGACTCTTCGTGACCCTATGGACCAGAGCACGCCAGGCACTCCTGTCTTCCACGGCCTCCCGTAGTTTGGTCAAACTCATGCTGGTAGCTTCGAGAACACTATCCAACCATCTCGTCCTCCGTTGTCCCCTTCTCCTTGTGCCCTCCATCTTTCCCAACATCAGGGTCTTTTCCAGGGAGTCTTCTCTTCTCATGAGGTGGCCAAAGTATTGGAGCCGCAGCTTCACGATCTGTCCTTCCAGTGAGCACTCAGGGCTGATTTCCTTCAGAATGGAGAGGTTTGATCTTCTTGCAGTCCATGGGACTCTCAAGAATCTCCTCCAGCATCATAATTCAAAAGCATCAATTCTTCGGCGATCAGCCTTCTTTATGGTCCAGCTCTCACTTCCATACATCACTACTGGGAAAACCATGGCTTTAACTGTACAAACCTTTGTCAGCAAGGTGATGTTTTTTGTCCCTAGGACTAAGTGGGATGGTACCCTTGTCACCTCACCGACAAATTCCCGATGATCTTTTTTGTGGGCCCTGCCCACGCCTCGCTCCCAGCAGAATCTCGGAGAGGATGTCTCTCTGCCAGGGTACAGATGGCATCCCCACGCAAACACCACATCCTGATGGCAGTGCGGCCGTTCAGCCCCGGTTCATGCAGCCAAAACTCATCCTCCACAAAAATCCCCATCTGTGTGAGGATGAACGACTTCCACAATGGCCTTCTCCGAAAGGCCTTCTAAGGTTTCTCCTTGTGGTTTGGGAGGAAAGCGAACTGGAAGAGCTCAGCTTCTAACCCCAAGCACAGAGAAGCCAAGGAGAACTTCTCTCTGCCTTTAAAAGCTGCAGCAAGAAGCGCCAATATCTTGCCCGCTGCAGATTTCGCTCTTTTCATTTGGCAAACTTCGCCAGCAGAGTTGTCTCCATCTGTGTTGGCCAAAGAGTTGAATGTGCTTTTAATACCCTCCAGCATTATATTATTATTATTATTATTATTATTATTATCCCCGAGGAGGCAGGGCAGCATGCAGATATACAACTTACAAACAAAAACATTACAAAACAGTTTGAAACGCTGTAGAAATAATTACAATTGAAAACTTTCTAGTACAATTAAACTGCAGTTAAAAACACAGTTCCATCCAATGTTCTTGAGGTTGCCAGCGACAGTGTTCCTCAGCCACTAAATGCCTAGGTAAGTTTTCAGATTGCTCCTGCAAGTTAATAATGATGGAGACGGGCTCACCTCACTAGGGAGGGCATTCCACAATGGGGAAGTCACCACTGAAAAGGCCCCGTCATGGGTTAGCATCAAACAAGCAGCCCATGGGAGGAGGGAAGATTCACCATGCCAGATGTGGCCGATATTGGGATGGCAGTGAGACTCTTGATGGCTCAAGCAGGACCTGCGTGCCTAAAGCAAAGGGCCAGATGGCAACCTCACCAAATCCACAAAAGTTGGTAGTAATGTTTTTCTTCAACACGGGAGATGGGATTTGAGGGAAGGAGGCTCCCTTAGGGAGTGCAGGCCACACAGCGTAGAAAACACATAGTCCTATCCATCCCCACCCCCACAGAATCTGCCACCTGAAGCTAAGGATGGGGGAGACTTTTTTAAAAAAATATTTTTATTGAGCACATTTAGCAAATCAAATTATAAATCAATATATCCAATTACATTCCCCCCTTTCCCCCCTCCCTCCCTTCCCCACCCTCCGGAGACCCTCCCTTAGCTCACCTCTCTAATTTGTTTACACATATTATTCTCTGCATGTTGTAAAATTGTACATATCATTGCCTTATCTATCCTATGTTCTACTAATAAATTTGTGGATGTTTATTCAAAACCTGCCAAGGAGTCCAAATCCTTTTGTTGTCTTTTTAAATAGTTTGTAAAGAGTTCCCATTCTTCCTTGAAGTCATGGTTGTCCTTCTCACATAATTTACAGTGGTACCCCGGGTTACATACGCTTCAGGTTACAGACTCCGCTAACCCAGAAATAGTGCTTCAGGTTAAGAACTTGGCTTCAGGATGAGAACAGAAATCGTGCTCCGGCGGCGCGGCAGCAGCAGGAGGCCCCATTAGCTAAAGTGGTGCTTCAGGTTAAGAACAGTTTCAGGTTAAGAATGGACCTCCGGAACGAATTAAGTATTTAACCCGAGGTACCACGGTATATGTTAACTTTGCCAACTCCGCATAGCTCATCAGCTTTTCTTGCTGTTGCTCTTTCATTGGGATTTCCTCATTCTTCCATCCTTGTGCTAACAGGACTCTTGCCGCTGTTGTAGCGTACATAAATAAGTTATTTGTTTTTCTTGGCAGGTCTTGTCCTAAAATCCCTAACAAAAATGCTTCTGGCTTTTTTACAAATGTCATTTTGAACATTTTTTTCAATTCATTATATATCATCTCCCAAAAATTTTTAACTTCTCTGCATTCCCACCACATATGATACAAAGTACCTTCTTTTTCTTTACATTTCCAACATGTATTTGACCCGGTTTTATACAATTTTGCCATTTTTGCTGGTGTAGTATACCATCTATACATCATTTTCATATAATTTTCTTTCAAAAGAGAACAGTCTGTAAATTTCAAATCTACCTTCCACAGCTTTTCCCAGTCCTCAAATTTTATGTTATGTCCTATGTCTTGTGCCCATTTGATCATAACTGCTTTGACCTCCTCATCTTTTGTTTCCCATTCTAGCAGAATACTATATGCTTTCTTCAACAGCTTCACTCCTTCTTCTATAACCTCTTTTTGGAATCTAGAAATTGTATAGCCAAACCCTTTTTTGTTATCTTCCTTGTACATCTCATATAATTGTCTGTAATGCAACCAACTCTGAAAATAGTCTTTGATTTCCTCATAATCTTTTAATTTCCATTTTCCTTCTTGATGTCTCAGTAAGTCTCTATACATAGGCCACTTTCCCTTTTTACCAAGTGGTTTAAGTAATGAAGCTTCAATTGTTGATAGCCACCAAAGTGTTTTTTGTTCTATTAGGTCTTTGTACCTCTCCCACACTCTCATTAATGATTTCCTAATTATATGATTGTAAAATCCTTTATGTACTTTCCCTTTCCCATACCATAAATATGCATGCCATCCATATCTGTTATCATAACCTTCCAAATCTAATGCTTCATCCTTTTCCAGTTTTATCCAGTCCCTAATCCAAACTAAACATGCAGCCTCATAATACAATTTAAAGTCTGGGAGGGTGAAGCCTCCTCTTTCTTTTGTATCTGTAAGTATCTTATGTTTAACCCTTTGCCTTTTGCCCCAGGATGGGGGAGACTTTTGATTCAGGTGGCATTTAAAGATCAGCCCTAATTCTCACTTTGCAGAACAATATGCAAACCAAAACATAGCCAACCATTGAAACTTGCCCTTCTTCAAATTTTGCAATGCAGCTCCACTGCCAAGCAACGTGCCCCAAACTGCATGCGTTGGGTATATATAAGTGGAGATCACATGCAAAAACTAGACGTTGCTTTGCACAAATGTGCATATTAGGCAAAATGGCATAAGATGTATATGTTCTGGGAAATTCTAAAATTCCAATGAATTTTCATGAGGACTTCTTTAAAAAACAACAACACCTGAAACTGGACTGGAAACATGAGAAACTCCAAGAAACCAACACACACACACACACACACACACACACACACACACACACACACCCCGCTTTCTATTTTTAATACAAATCCAGCATATTAAAATCAATCAATGACTAAAACATTAGCTGGGCGATGTTCCTCCGGCCTCATGAGGAGCCTCTTCAGTGGGGCTGCTGAGTGTGGGCCTCACCCCCTAGGCCAGGTGGAAAGGGCCTTGACAGATTTGACAGATATGGGCATCCCCAGTTGAATGCAAGTGCTCAAGCAGCCAAATTATCCCACAAGACGCAGGGGAAGAGTATAAAGATGAGTGGAATTATGTAGAAATTGTTGGCAGAATCTTGTTTTTGATGCCTTTGACGCCTGGAAAAAGAAGTCCTGCACACACGGGCAGAGAAAATTCACCCAGAAGGCCTCTCTCCTCTTTGCAGGCAGACTCCCCTCCCTGTGTACTCCAGTGCTGCAATCCATCCTACTCAAATTTATTATGATGCACGTATTAATAATATTCTTGCACCACTTAAAAATAAAATAAAATAAACAAGGGAGAGAGAGACTTTGGGGACCTGAGCTTGGCTCTGCACTGAATTGGTTCAATTATTGTGTGATTTCAAGTCCAGCTTGGAGGGGGGTGGAGAGGTATGAGTTGTGCGGAGGAGGGTGGGGGCAGAGAAAATAAACACCCTGGCCATGATGATAGAAGTGTTGCGTCGATGCAAAGGGGAGCTACGAAGGGTATAAAGAGCCAGGTGGTCCAGGGAGGAGGAAGATACAGGAGGCAGAAGCCAGGAGAGGAAGACAGCCTGTGAGCAAGATTTGCAAACCCACCAGGATGCCTGAGACCTCACTTCCAGTCTACGTCCTTTGCCTACTCACCTTGTCTTCAGCTTGCTACATCCAGAATTGCCCTCGGGGAGGAAAGAGAGCATTCCCAGACACAGAAATCAGACAGGTAGGAGAGAGAGGGGGGGGGAGGATCTCAATAGATGCACCTGCAAATCTCAATTGATGCGCCTGTCTCCGAAAGAGACTGCTTTTCTGCTCCTTTGCTGGTTCTGGGGGAATTGTTCCAAAGGTGTCTTTGTGTCCCTAATCCCTTTTCTGCTTTGCTCTGCCTCTCAGACCTGTTTCTGCTCTACAGGGATGGAGCACTGCTCCTTATGGAAGAGAGAGAGGTGCTGCAACTACTGTAGCAAAAGAGTGAAGGAATGCTCCCTCAAGGCTGCAGGGACGACCCTTCCTTTAAAGGACATTTAAAGCGCACCCGCCCCAAATCCTGGGAATGGCAGTCTACCCCTCACAGAGCTACAATTCCCAGGACCCTTAACAAACTACAATTCCCAGGATTATTTAGGTGCTTTAAAGGTGTTCTGAACACACGGGTTGTGTGCTGCCATAGATTTATATGTCTATATGAGAGGGAGATAAGACAGTAAGCATCTTAGGAAAGACTTTAATTTAGTAATGGTGCAGGGATCTCGAAGCACAGCTTCCAACCTTGAATGCCGGCCCATTTCTGTTGCCTGTGTTAAGTGCTGCTCTTCTCTGTACTTCTGTTCCCTAGAGAAGCTTGCAGGGCTAGCAGAGCCAAGTGTGGTTGCTTGGGGTTCAGACTTGGCCCACAGCTTGCCACTAGCCCATAGGTTAGACATGTGTCAGTCTCTTCATTTATCTGTGAGCTGGACAATGTGAAACCCTCACTCGAGGGAAGCAATGAGGTCATGCTCTGTGCACAGCTCATGCACTTGAAACATTGCAGATTAAATTTATAAGCATTTTTCATACCAGCACTTGTACTGAAGTATTTATTCCCTTTTGATGCTCTTTTTCCAAGCTGCATAGCAAGTACACTGCCTTCCTGCAAGACCATTCCTTTGCAAAGGCCTCTTTAGTGATGCACATGCAATTAATGCCTCAATAATTAAATGTGAGTGTGGTGCAAGCCTATACATAGCTACTGAAAGGTAAAGGTAAAGGGACCCCTGACCGTCCAGTTGCAGATGACTCTGGGGTTGCGGCGCTTATCTTGCTTTATTGGCTGAGGGAGCCGGCGTACAGCTTCCAGGTCATGTGGCCAGCATGACTAAGCCGCTTCTGGCGAACCAGAGCAGCGCATGGAAACACCGTTTACCTTCCTGCTGGAGCGGTACCTATTGATCTACTTGTACTTTGACGTGCTTTCAAACTGCTAGGTTGGCAGGTGCAGGGACCGAGCAACAGGAGCTCACCCTGTCGTGGGGATTCGAACCGCCAACCTTCTGATCGGCAAGTCCTATTTTCTGTGGTTTAACCCACAGCGCCACCCATGTCCCAAAAGTAAGCCTTATTGAGTTCAATAGGATTTGCAACCAGGTAAGTAAGTACTGGATTGCAACCTTGATCACAGAAAGCAAGGGTGGGGAAGCTGAGGTCCTCCAGGTGTTGTTGGACTACAACTCCCAGTATCCTCTGGGGCATTTGGTCATGTTCTCTGGGTGTCTGATGTGAGCTGCATCGCAACACCAGCTAGAGAGCTGCATGTCCCCCACCCCTGACTTTAAGCTTCTAGCCCTACTGCTTTTAACCGCTTTCTCTGCACACAGACCAGTGCAGTGTTGCCAGCTGATAAGAAGAAAAGGGCTGGTCTGCTCTTGTGCCTTTAACAGCAACTTAAAGTGAGCAGGTGGTTTTCCCAGCATGACCGTCTATTATTGGATGGTGTCTGCACATCAGGCACATCAGCGGAAAAGTTGGGAAACTCACTCCAGTAGGTGTGCGTACGAAAAAGGAATCTCCCCCCTGGCTTTTAGATGCTCCGTGTTCAAAGTGATTCTTCCATTGTAGCACCACTCCCAGTTAACCTATTTTCTCCAAACAGCCGTTTTATATTAAGTTGTGCTGCTCTTCTGAAGAGACCTCTTACGAATGAATGAGGGCCATTAAAAGAAGTAACCGTTTACGACTGAGGTGCATCAAAGGTGTTTCATCTGTGTTAAGCAATAATTGAATGATTCTCTTACCCCAGATGTGCCCAGTCAACGGCTTCAGTCTGTGGGATTGGCACTGTTACAAGCGATCAGCCTTTTAGTGTGGCAACACACAAACTCTGGAACTCCCTGCCTAGTGATATCTGGCAGTTCCCTTTGCTGTACTGTTTTCAGCACCTACTTAAAACACATTTCTTTTCTTTAGATGATTTTAATCCTTTTTGCAAATTGCTTAAAGGCTTCGTTACAATCAAGCGGGATTTGTTAAAGAAATAAATACTAATTGGTGAGGATCAGCTTGTTGAGCCAAATGTTCACATTTGCACTCGGTTCAAATGAAGATACCTGGTGTGATTGGAATAAAAAGAAAGCCCATTTCTGAACCTTGCTAAAAAGAAAACAGATTCAGAGAGAGGCACATCACTCTGCCTGGTAGATGTGGCGAGAAATATTAAATATAAAATGATTAATTAATACAATGCCTTTATGAAATGGATAGGAGGAGAGCAATGTGACCACCTTCAGCTCCTTCGAGAAAAGGTAGGATCGTGATAAAAAGGTAAAGGGACCCCTGACCATTAGGTCCAGTCGTGGCCGACTCTGGGGTTGCGGCACTCATCTTGCTTTACTGGCCAAGGGAGCCTTTGTACAGGTTCTGGGTCATGTGGCCAGCATGACTAAGCCGCTTCTGGCGAACCAGAGCAGTGCACGGAAACGCCGTTTACCTTCCCGCCGGAGCGGTACCTTTTTATCTACTTGTACTTTGACGTGCTTTCGAACTGCTACGTGGGTAGGAGCAGGGACCGAGCAACGGGAGCTCACCCCGTCACGGGGATTCGAACCGCCGACCTTCTGATTGGCAAGTCCTAGGCTCTGTGGTTTAACCCACAGCGCCACCCGCATCCCTTAGGATCATGATAATGTGCATTAAATTCAGTGTGTCTACCCTGAGTAACGTTAAGTGGGATGTCACCCATGGTGTTTAGACCTAGGACAATATGCATAGGACTGTAGCCTCAAATGGTTTTGAAAGGGGAATTAGAGAAATCCATCCTGGGGGACAGGTCTGTGTTAGCCAGCATGGTTGGATGAAACCTCCAGCTTCAGAGGCAATATACCTCTGAATACCAGTAGCCAAGGCAGGGACAGGGATTCCCCTGCTTGTGGGGTACTTGGCAGCACCCAGCTTGTTGCTGTGGGACAGGGAACGTTGGTCTGGATGGATTTTCGTGAGCCCTGCTGGATCAGACCAAACACCCATCTAGTTCAGCATACCTGTAGTCATGTTGCCGTAGCCAAACTCGAACTCAGCACCACCCATTCTCTCTCTCTCTCTCTCTTAGTGCATTCCTTGTGGTCCTGGAAAGAAAGGAAACTGCTTTGGCCCCAGCATCTGCTGCGGAGAAGAATTTGGCTGCTACTTTGGCACCCCGGAAACTCTGCGCTGCCTGGAGGAAAATTACCTGCCTTCGCCCTGCGAGGCCGGTGGGAAGCCCTGCAGTGCAGGAGGGAGGTGTGCAGCGTCCGGCATATGCTGCAATGACGGTAAGGGTATCCGTGCACGGGAGATGAAGCTCAGCAAGAGGGGGTGCTGGAGAGAGGAAGGGGGGGATGTGAGTCAGTGGAAAACTACCTCCAAGGCAAAACACATTAACTGCTACAAGTCATGACCATGAATAAAGCACACCAAGAACTCAGGCCAAACTCAAATAGAGATTACAAACTCAAACAGAGATTACAAACTAAATCTTGAAGGGATATGTATAACACAATAATTTGTTACAGGATTAGAGATGAGAGTTTATGAGTAGAGATAGGTTCATGTTAGTCCATAGAACTCTACGCCTTTAAGAAGATCTACGGGATCTCATCTGCCCCCTTAAGCACATATAAAAGGTAATAGGCTTTCCTACATATCCTTATGAGTTTGAGTTTGTAATCTCTGAGTTTGTAATCCTTGTCAGAATACATACTTTTGAATGGATTAGTTTTTGTTACAATTGACTATTGATATGTGAATAGGGACCACTGCCACTACTGAAATTTATACTGGCCAGAGTTCTTGGTGTGCTTTTTCCTTGTTATATTTAATAACAAGAACTGCAACATATTTAACAAGTCGTGACCATAGCATAACAGAATTGTAGAACTGGGAGGAACCTTCAAAGGTCATTTAGTACAGCCCCTGCAATGACGGAATCTCAACTAGATCATGCAAGACAGGCGGCCATCCGACTTACCATTAAAAACTTCCAATGCCAAGCAGCTCTTAGGCTCAGAAAGTTTTTCCTAATGTTTAGTCAGACTCTTCTGTCTTGTATTTGAATCTATTGCTTTGGGTCCTGGAGCAGCAGAAGAGAATCTTGCTCCGTCTCCCATGGGACAGCCCTTCAGATATTTGAAGACGGCTCATATCACCTCTCCGTCTTCTCTTCCCCAGGCTAAACATACCCAACACTCCTTCAACCATTCCTCATCAGGCTTGGGTTCCAGACCCTTGGTCACCCTGTTTGCCCTCTTCTGAACACATTCCAGCTTGTCAATATTAAACTGTGGTGACCAGAGTTGGACACAATGATCCAGGTTGGGTCTGAGCAAGGCAAAATAGAATAGTATTGTTACTTCCTTTGACACTAGACTTCTGTTGATGCAGCTTAGATTAGCATTCACTTTTTTTGCTGCTGCATCACAGTGTTCTCTCATGTTAAGCTTGTGGTCTCTACTAAGACCCCAAGATCCTTTTCACATGTTCTGCAGTCAAGCCGGGTGTCACCCATCCTATATTTGTGCACCTGGTTATTCCTGCCTACGTGTCAAACCTTATATTTGTCCCTATGGAAATTCATTTTTTTAAAAAGTTTGGGCCCAGTTCTCCAATCTGTGAAGCTCATCTTCAGTCCTGATTCTCTGAGGTCTTAGCTACCCCTCCCAGTTTGGTGTCATCTACAGATTTGATGATCATCCCCTCTATGCCTTCACCCAAGTCATGTTGAACAACAAGGGGCCCAGGACAGAACCCTGCAGCAGTCCTTTTCTCCCAGGATTGGGAGGAACCATTGGGGAGTCCTTTTGGGCCTCAGTTAGTCAAACAGCTACAAATCCACCTAGCAGTTCACATCCTCTAGGCCACATTTTACCAGCTTCACTGCAAGAATACCAGGAGAGACTTTGTGACCAACTCAAAAGGCTTGCCAGAAGATTAAAGCACAGGAAATTTCATATTTGTTTTTACTCCTCTCTTCCACAGAGAGCTGCACCACAGATGCAGCGTGCGTGGATGAAAACAGCGACAGGAGTCGAATGCTCTCTGAAAGGAACCTGACTGTGCTGGACAGCTCGGCAGGGGATATCCTCCTCAAACTGATGCACATGGCGAATGCAAACAGGCAGCAACAGGGGAAGCAGCAGTTTTACTGAAGTCCACGGGGAGGCAGCCCCCAGAACATCGGTTCTCCAACTTATATTTCAGAATACCCTCAGACAAAGAAGAATCCCAAGAATACCCTAAATAGCATAAAGAAGAAATAAAAATTGGGAGACGAAAATGTAAATACACAGCAAATAATAAAAGTCTTTTATTGCATTGCGTTGCATGTTTTGTCCTGTGTCATTTATGCAGGGAAATGCTTGATGTTTTCAAATACATGGTGGTAGTGGATTTAGCCTGCTTTAGTTGGTTAGAATAATAGAATCATGGAATTGTAGAGTTGTAAGGGACCACATGGGGACACGGGTGGCGCTGTGGGTAAAAGCCTCAGTGCCTAGGACTTGCCGATCGTATGGTCGGCGGTTCGAATCCCCGCGGCGGGGTGAGCTCCCGTCTTTCGGTCCCAGCTCCTGCCCACCTAGCAGTTCGAAAGCACCCCTAAGTGCAAGTAGATAAATAGGTACCGCTTTATAGTGTGAAGGTAAACGGCGTTTCCGTGTGCTGCGCTGGTGCTGGCTCGCCAGAGCAGCTTCGTCACGCTGGCCACGTGACCCGGAAGTGTCTCCGGACAGCGCTGGCCCCCGGCCTCTTAAGTGAGATGGGTGCACAACCCTAGAGTCGGACACGACTGGCCCGTACGGGCAGGGGTACCTTTACCTTTAAGGGACCACATGGTTCATCTAGTTGAGGGGTCAGCAACCTTTTTCAGCCATAATAATAATAATAATAAATTTTATTTATATCCCGCCCTCCCCAGCCGAAGCCGGGCTCAGGGCGGCTAACAACAATAAAACAATACAACATGGGCCAGTCCTCAGACCATGTGGTGGGCCAGACTATATATGGGGGGGGGGGGTTGAATGAATTCCTATGCCCCACAAATAACTCAGAGATGCATTTTAAATAAAAGCACACATTCTACTCATGTAAAAATATGCTGATTCCCGGACTGTCCGCAGGCCGGATTGAGAAGGCGATTGGGCTGCATCCAGCCCAAGGGCCTTAGCTTGCCTACCCCTGATCTTGTTCAACAACCTCCTGCAGTGGGGCTCGAACCCATGTCCGTGAGATTAAGAGTCTCATGCTCTAACAACTGAGCTATGGTTCTATTGGGACACATTGTTGCTGTTGGGAGGGGCTGCAGCGTAACAAAAGCACAGTAAAAAAGTAAATCGGAGTATTTGTGGATGAAAAAGTTATGGTATTTCCACAGGTAGCGGCAGGATATGCCCTGATTGGAAATACAAGGATGAATCTAGACATGGGGGGGGGGGGGCGCTATAAATAAGTCAGGAATTGGATCATCATTACACAAAAAAAATCATGTTTTAGATTTTCCTGCTCTCTGGGGCCACCTGGTGTTGCATGTTTATAGCACATTCAAATCGCTGTGTTTTTTTTATTAATGTAGCTGAGTCCCAACTGTGATTCCACCCCAAAACTTTTGCAGACACAAACAGCATTGATAGTGGATTGGAGTGTGACCACCCTGATAACATCATGTGCACAATTCATCACTGATGTGCAATAAGAAGGATGTTTGGAGAGACCCTTTGAACTCTGTCCCAGCAAAACCTCTGTGTTACTGTCCTAAAGTACTATGGGAAGAGCAGGCCAGCAGTGCACCACTAACGTCTTATTTTGGTTTGACCTTAACGTAATAGGCTCCGAGTCGGACACCTCCAGGGAACATCCATACTACAGATTGAAAACTGGTTTAACCCTGGAAAATGTGGGTTGAGGCCCATTGGCTACCCTCACCTGGTTTAGCCTGCCAGTGGAAGCTGTTTCCCAGGTGTGGCCGCTGTCACATACTGACAGTTTCTAGGAGCCACAGGTAGGAGCTGAGCGCAGGATGGGGACCAAAGGTGGACAAGCTACCCCAGAAGGAGCATGATGTGTCACCCACCAGATGTGCTAACTTCCCCTAACACCCCATGCACCTAACCTGAGTATAAGTGGGTAGTAATAATAAATCTATTTATTTATTTATTTATACATACATACATAAATAAATACATACATACATAAGGTAAAGGGACCCCTGACCATTATGTCCAGTCACGGACGACTCTGGGGTTGCGGCGCTCATCTCACTTTATAGGCCGAGGGAGCCGGCGTACAGCTTCTGGGTCATGTGGCCAGCATGACTAAGCCGCTTCTGGCGAACCAGAGCAGCGCACGGAAACGCCGTTTACCTTCCCACCAGAGCGGTACCTATTTATCTACTTGCACTTTGACGTGCTTTCGAACTGCTAGGTTGGCAGGAGCAGGGACCGAGGAAGGGGAACTCACCCCGTCGCGGGGATTCAAACCATCGACCTACTGATCGGCAAGTCCTAGGTTCTGTGGGTTTAACCCACAGCGCCTCACGCGTCCCATACATACATACATACATACCCCGCCCATCTGGCTGGGTTCCCCCAGTCACTCTGGGTGGCTCCCAATAGAATATTAAAAACACGATAAATAACAGATCACTGGATGCTCCCCTTTTTTCTCGGAGTCCCGTACATAGCAGCGACACACATCTGAAAGATATGTGCACACATTAGCAGAGTCATCAAAAACAAGTCGTCTTGACTTCCGCCCACATACACACAGTGGTAAGAAATTGAAACATTGGATCATGTGACCCTTTGCAATAATTGGCAGTGAAAATACTGACATCCTCCCCTTATTTCATCCAACTATTGCATTTAGCACAATTGCAACATATGTACAAACACATTTAGTTGTTCCTTGTTAACAACCTTTGAAAAGAGATCAGCAGGAATTTCTTTTCCTGGCATATAGGATACATTTATCAATCCTCTCTTGATACAGTCTCTTGCATGAAATAACTTGATTTGCAAGTTTCTTTGCTTGCAACCTTCAGAATTTAGCAAAGCCAAGCAAAATTTGTTATCCTGATAAACCTGTATAGAACAAGACACATTCAATCTCGTCTTTACATGATTGTAACAACCACTCAACATCCATGAGTGAATACACCAGAGCTTTAAGTTCAGCTTCACAGGAATTTAAACTTACAGTTGTTTGCTTCTTGCATGACCAGTCAAATAAACAGTTGTATATATAGCACACACCAGACGTGCTTTTACCATCTATGGGATCACTTCCAAAACTTGTATCAGCATATATTTCAAGCTCTCCAGACTTCTGATTAGTAAATCTCAGTCTGTAATGCATATAGTACCTTTCAGGTAGTGAGCAATGTGTTTTAACGCCTTCCAATCTTTAACAGTGGGCTTGGTAGCATGTCTGCTTAACAGATTCACACTGACTGCAGTGTCTGGTCTTGTGCATCTGGCAATGAAACTCAGTTTGCCTAAAACACTTCAGAACAAAGTACCATCAGAAAAGGTATCTTCAGCATTATCAGGCTGAAAACTTGTAACCATCGGTGTATCAACAGCATTAGCTTCAACCAAATTCAGCTTAGTTATTACATCATAGATTTTCTTTGTCTGGTGTACCAGAATATCACCTTCCTGGTTTCTTTCTATCTCAAGAGAGAGATAATTGGTTACCTCACCAAGATCTTTCAGGTCAAAGCGCCCCTGTAATTTAGCTAAGGTGGCTTTGTACATGGCTTCATCCTTCCTTAGGAATAGGATATCATCAACAAAACAGATACTATACAGCTTGTGTTGCTTCTCCTCTTTGACAAACACGTAAGAGTCAGCTTTACCTTGATGAAAACCCAAAGAAAATAATACTTCTGTCAATTTTGAGTGCCAACAACGGGCACTCTGTTTGAGTCTATAGAGGGATTTCTTAAGACTGCACACCATTCCCATCAGGCAGTAGCATGTAAATATTTTCAGCCAATTCACCGTACAAAAAAGCTGTGTTGACATCATGATGAGAAACGTTCAATTTCTCTTCAGCAGCCATTTTAAGCATTAACCTTATGCTTTCAAATTTCACAGTTGGTGAATAGGTCTCATGGTAATCTTGATCTGGAATCTGTGAAAAACCACGAGCAACTAGTCTCGCCTTGTGCTGAACTACCTTTCCATGTTGGTCAGTCTTGGCCTTAAAGACCCAACGACTATCAATTAACGTCATGGAAGGTTGCACTGGAACCAATTCCCAAGTATTGTTCTTCTTTAAGGAATCAAGTTCAGCCTTCATGGCATTAAGCCAAGGCTCAGCATCCTCTGAGGACAAACCTTGAACCTCTTGGAAATTTTCCAAGCTAGCAATAGCTGTGTTAGCATACTCATCAGCATACCTTTTAGGAGGTTTAGCTTTAGTGGCTCTTTCGCTCCTGTGTATGATACGTAAATCCTCAGGATCAGGTCTTTCCTTCTTTAGAGAACACTATCCTGTAGTGAAAAGGAGTACCTCTGATTCAGTATCAGACTCATCAGATGATCTGAAAGATGTTTTGGTGCTTTTGTAATCGGCTGTGTCTGTATCACTACCAGACTCTGCAGCAGCACCATCATCATCACCATAACCTTCACCATCAACATCAGATGCATGACCTGTATCATCAGAAGCAGGGTGACACTGAAAAATCCCTACAGTGTCCCATTTTGCATAGCATTCAATACTCCTAGTCAACCTTATTGTTTTGGTATCAGACATTAACACACAATAAGCACCTTTCTCATAACCAAGAAATATACCATGCAAACCTCGTTTGCTCAACTTGTTGTCCTGAGGTGTATGAACCCAGACATCTGAACAAAAAATTCTGAGGTGTTTGATGAAAGGCTTTTTCTGGAACAACTTTTCATAAGGAGTGCAGCCTATGTCTGATGAGAACCTGCGATTGTAGCAATAAACAAAACAGTTTAAAGCTTCTTCCCAAAAAGGGTCTGGCAAGTTGGTATCATGAAGCAAAGTCTTCATCCCCTATTGGGGTGTTTGATTTACTCTCTCAAAGAGACCATTTTGCCATGGGGACCTGGGACAAGCAACTTGATGCTCAATGCCGAGTTCAGTCAGATATTGCTCAAATTCAGCTGAGCAAAGCTCTCCACCTTTATCTGTGAACAAACATTTCACCTGGGTATCATGAACATTTTTCAACCATGCACAGAAATTTTTAAACCTAGAAAAAGCACCACTTTTATGTTCCAGCATGTAGACATAAACTGGAACATAAATTGGTCAATTAAGACCAAAAAATACTGTGAATTACCTCTAGAGGAAGCTAGAGGTCCCACAAGGTTGGCATGAAAGAACTGATAAGGCGATGAAGCCTCCCACCTGGACATTCTTCCCTTGGGAGCCATTTTGACCATGTTTTCAGCACAAGAAATGCATTTCATGTGGTATTTGCAATTCTTCAAGGACATGCCCTCAACCAAATCCGGCATTTTAGCAACGGCCTGACAATGCAAATGACCTAGCTTGCGATGGTAGTCATGTACACAATTATCATGCAATTTCACATTTTTACCCACAGTCATATTGCAACATTGCTCATCATTTACAGCATTAGAATGAACATCAGTTACAGCACTGGTATAATAAGGCAACATAAATAAACCCTTTTCAAATTTGCCATTAAAAATGACCTCATTGCCCTTGATAATTTCACACTTGGTCTTAGTGAAACACACTCGGAAATCTTGTGAAGTGAGCTGCGATACGCTCAGAAGATTATGTGCCAGGTGTGGGACATATAGTACATTCTTGATTGTTGTGTTGAGGCTTTTAAGAAACAGTCCCTTCTCCCTTGCTCTGCAACAGCCCTCCATCAGTTTGATGAATCTTTCCCTCCTGCATCTCAAGCTGGATGAACAGGCTTCTGTCTTTGCAAAGGTGTTGGGTGGCGCCTGAGTCAATGACAAAAGACAACTGCAAACGTTGACTGGAACAGTGTGTGATCAAAGCTTTGGGTTGGGCAGGTCCCTGGGGCTTCCCCCCACCTCATCCTCTGGAGTCATGTTTAGATTTAGTGCGCTTTTTACAAAACTTCTGTAGATGTCCCACTTCTCCGCAGTTGAAGCATCACTGTGGTTTAAAAGCTATGTCCCCCTCCAGACTCTGTGCAGATGGTTTGGGAATGTTGCTAGTAGCCCTCTCCTAGCTATGATTGATGGCTACTCTCTGATCCATCTCATTAAGCAAAACACCCCCCTACAGGATCAACAGTTAACTGTGCTGCGGGGACAGCTGAGCAGCAAATGAATCAAAGGTTGCATCCAAACTGTTGATAATCATGAAACAGAAAATATATTCAGCAAGCGTCACTCCCCTCTTCTTAAGCTTCTCCCTAAGGAATTTTAGCTACGTCAGATGTGATTCCAGATCACAACCAGGTTGAAGCTGCATTTGTCAAAGCTTCTTAAAATATATGATAGAAGAGCCAGCAGCTGTTCTCAGATGGATATCTCTGAGAGCATCCCACATCTGCCTTGCAGTTTGCTTACCTTGCAGATTGATTAATTGGGCGTCAGAGACTCTCAATGCAATTGTGCCTCTAGCCCTCCAATCTGCGGCAGTCCACGCATTCATGAGTGGGGCTGGGGCATCCTCCGACACGACATGCCATAGCCTCTCATGCAGCAGCAGACTCTCCATTCGAAAGCTCCATGTGGCGTAGTTCGTCGCATCTAGGCAAGGAAATGTGAAAGCCTTGTTTCCACCCTGGGTTGCGGCCATTTCTACCATTCTCTTCAGCCAGCAAATGCAGCCCACAACAGCAGATATTTATGACTGGCAAAGCAATTCTCTTTCAGGCTAATCAGCAAACTAGCAGCAAAACAGACAGACATGCCTCATTAGCAGCTGGACTTGACCCACTTTCCATCATGTCGCCATAAATCACACAATTCTGGACCCATAACCAATAACAGATCACAGGACGCTCCCCTTGTTCTCTGAGTACCATACACAGCAGCGACACACATCCAAAAGATATGTGCACACATTAGCAGAGTCAGCAAAAACAAGATTGTGCAGGAAATGTAGCATTAAGGATTTTACTTACAGCAAAGAAAACAAACAAACCGAAAGAATAATGGCGTGCTGTGAGAGCGTCTTCTCACACATCCTCTCTGTCTGGAGAGAGAACAAAGAGCAAAAGTTGTCGATTTGACTTCCGCCCATATACATACAGTGGCAAGAAATGTAAACATTGGATCATGTGACCCTTTGCAATAGTTGGCAGTGAAACTACTGACAATAAGTACATCAAACATTAAAAACCTCAATAACAAGGCTGCCTTCAGATGTCTTCTAAAAGTCGGATAGTTGTTTATTTTCTTGACATCTGATGGGAGGGCGTTCCACAGAATCTGCCATGCTAATCTGCCCGGGCAGCCATGGGCCCTCTGAGAGGTTTTTTTGGGGAACCACGATGCTCTCGTGGTCTCGCCCTTCTTCAAAGCACTGGGGCTCTTTCAGCCGAAACAGCTCCCGGCTGCCATAACAGGAGACCAACCGGAAGTCAGCACAAAATTGCATATTAATGCCAGGTTCCTAAGGTCATTCCCTGCTGGTGTCAGGTCTGGGAAATGTCTTCTTTGGGGGACCACACTGCAGGGGTGGGGTGGGGGGGCATCTGAGAAGAAGCAACCTCTGCCACTACCTTGCAATTGGGGAGCTAGGCACTGGATATCTCAAGGGGGTCAGTTGTCAGACATCTCTCTTCTTTGTGTGTGGCAGGGAGGGCCTATGGGCAGTGGTGTAGCGTGGGGGTGCAGGGGGGGCCGGCCGCTCCGGGCGCAACATCTGGGGGGGTGCGCTCGCACTTGCAGCTCTCTGCCCCTACCTGGCAGGGGCGCAAATTACTTGCCTTGCCCCGGGTGCTGACAACCCACGCTACGCCACTGCCTATGGGGATATCCAGACACGGGTATGTTCCACTGTGAGGTACACCTCCTCTTTTCTGCTCTGTGGAACCATACAAATCTGATACGGACAAGCAATTGCTATATGCAGCAAGGAAAGAGATTCTGTACCTATTAAATTTTACTGGTTCTCCTCTGTGGAACCATACAAATCTGATACGGACAAGCAATTGCTATATGCAGCAAGGAAAGAGATTCTGTACCTATTAAATTTTACTGGTTCTGCTCTGTGGAACCATACAAATCTGATATGGATAAGCAATTGCTCTACGAAGCAAGGAAAGAGATTCTGTAACTATTAAATTTTAAGTGGTTGGCATCTGTCTGTCTTGCGAGACAATGGAGTGTGCCTCTACCTTAGCAGCACTGAAATGACCTCCTTGGGGTGCAAACCTGGGCAGGGTGGATAATGACCCTGCCCAGATGACAAGACCCCCTCTCAGCCTTGCTGATGTGGTCCAAAGGAAAGCAGAGCAAGACGTTTGGCACCAACTTAGTTGCAGGGCTTATTCTTACATGACTGCCTTCTTGTTGATACCGATACAGTGCTACCTTGGTTCTCAAACTTAATCCGTTCCGGAAGTCCATTCCAGAGGGATTGTTTTCCCATAGAAACTAATGCAAAATGGATTAATCCATTCCAGAAACTTTTAAAACAACCCCTAAAACAGCAATTTAACATGAATTTTACTATCTAATGAGACAATTGATCCAGAAAATGAAAGCAATAAACAATGTACTGCAGTCACACAATCAATCAATCAGTAGCTGAACTGGGTTCCACACAGTCACAAAAACAAAACAAAAAAGAGCCGCAAAAATGAAAAATATATAGCAAAAACAGACAGACATCAGCGTAACAGTCAAAACGGAAGTGTGGCACTCAAATCGGAAGCATAACACTCAAAACGGAGAATCTTCGACTTCCGAAGAAAGTTCACAAACCAGAACATTTACTTCCAGGTTTGCAGTGTTTGGGTTCCAAGTCATTTGAGTACCAAGGCGTTTAAGAACCAAGGTACCACTGTAATTCATTTTCAAAAGCACTTTCCCTGTTACATGCCAGTATGAATAAAGAGCAGAGGTGGTCTATTTTGTTGGAAAAACTGGACACGAAGAAAGGGTTTAATTTCCTTCATGAGTGTAAATCACCCCAAGAATGAGATAAGCCAACAGGCGCATGGTCAGCCAAGCCAGTTGCTATGACAACAGCCTATTGCCACCCATTTAACTGATTCTGGCACATCAGCTCATTGTGTCCGGGGTCTTGTGCTGCGTGTTGGGGTCAGGCTTGTGAAGTGAGGGAGTCTGTTCGGAAGTATTGATTTGGAGTCTGTGTTACGTCTTCAACTGCTGGAGCAGCAGAGATACTTTCTACTGGTATGTATATATCTGCAAAAGCTGTATGTATCAACATCCGGAACTGTTTTACTGAAGCCTTGTCTTCTGCCACAGTAAACGATTGGGACCTTAGGCTGCCTCTGTGGGGTGAGCGGAACTGGGGGCAACTTCTGCTACCTGGGTATCTCACCTCAGATCGCCAAGACATCCCCGTTCCAGAGTTTCCTCCTTGTGCAAGGCAAGTTACTCATCCCCTGGAGTAACGTTGCACACAGAAGCTAAGGTGGCTGAAAATGAGGAAGAATCAGTCCCATCTCCACCCACCGCAATGAAGACCCAACAAGTGCATTTAAAATCCTGCTAATGTTTTGACCTGTTTACAATGGTTTTGTATCTACATTGTAAACATTTCCCATTCTTTTTAAACTTTCTTGTCTTCTTGATTTCTGAGCTTCCAGAAGTATGGCTGTTTTGTGGTGGCTGCAATCGTGGCAGAGGAGGAGGACGCAAAGGGAGGGAGGGAGTGGAGGGGGCGGGGCCAGAGTGAGAGGGGCGGGGCCTCCACCGAGGTCATGATAGAAGTGTTGCGTTGATGCAAAGGGGAGCTATGAAGGGTATAAAGAGCCAGGTGGTCCAGGAAGGAGTCAGAAGCCAGGAGAGGAAGACAGCCTGCGAGTGGGATTTGCAAGCCCACCAAGATGCCTGAGACCTCTCTTCTAGTCTATGTCCTCTGCCTACTCACCTTGTCTTCAGCTAGCTACATCCAGAATTGGCCTTGGCGAGGAAAGAGAGAAGTCATAGAACGCAAAGAATACAGACCGGTAGGAGAGAGAGAGAGGAGAGAATCTCAGTTGATGCACCTGCAAATCTCAATTGATGCGCCTGTCTCCGAAAGAGACTGCTTTTCTGCTCCTTTGCTGGTTCTGGGGGAATTGTTCCAAAGGTGTCTTTGTGTCCCTAATCCCTTTTCTGCTTTGCTCTGCCTCTCAGACCTGTTTGTGCTCTACAGGGATGGAGCACTGCTCCTTATGGAAGAGAGAGAGGTGCTGCAACTGCTGTAGCCAAAGAGTGAAGGAATGCTCCCTCAAGGCTGCAGAGACGACCCTTCCTTTAAAGGACATTTAAAGTGCACCCGCCCCAAATCCTGGGAATGGCAGTCTACCCCTCACAGAGCTACAATTCCCAGGACCCTTAACAAACTACAATTCCCAGAATTATTTAGGTGCTTTAAAGGTGTCCTAAACACACGGGGTGTGCGCTGCTGTAGATTTACATGTCTATATGAGAGGGAGATAAGACAGTAAGCATCTTAGGAAAGACTTTAATTTGGTAATGGTGCAGGGATCTCGAAGCACAGCTTTCAACCTTGAATGCCGGCCCATTTCTGTTGCCTGTGTTAACTGCTGCTCTTCTCTGTACTTCTGTTCCCTAGAGAAGCTTGCAGGGATAGCAGAGCCAAGTGTGGTTGCTTGGGGTTCAGATTTGGCCCACAGCTTGCCACTAACCCATAGGTTAGACATGTGTCAGTATCTTCATTTATCTGTGAGCTGGACATTGTGAAACCCTCGCTTGAGGGAAGCAACGAGGTCATGCTCTGTGCACAACTCATGCACTAGAAACATTGCAGATTAAATTTATAAGCATTTTTCATACCAGCACTTGTACTGAAGTATTTATTCCCTTTTGATGCTCTTTTTCCAAGCTGCATAGCAAGTACACTGCCTTCCTGCAAGACCATTCCTTTGCAAGGGCCTCAATCTATGCCTCAATAATTAAATGTGAGTTCAGTGCAAGCCTAGACATAGCGACTCAAAAGTAAGCCTTATTGAGTTCAGTAGGACTTGCAACCAGGTAAGTAATTACAGGATGGTAAAGTAAAGCAAGGGTGGGGATGCTGAGGTCCTCCAGATGTTGTTGGACTACAACTCCCAGTATCCTCTGGGGTATTTGGCCATGTTCTCTGGGGGTCTGATGTGAGCTGCATTGCAACACCAGCTAGAGAGCGGCATGTCCCCCATCCCTGACTTTAAGCTTCAGCACCTACTTAAAACACTTTTCTTTTATTCAGATGATTTTAATACTTTTTGCAAGTTGCTTAAAGGCTTCATTACAATCAAGCAGGATATAAAATTTGTTAAAGAAATACATATTAATTGGTTGTGATCAGCTTGTTGAGCCAACGTTCACATTTGCACTCGGTTCAAATGAAGATTCCTGGTGTGATTGGAGTAAAAAGAAAGTCCATTTGTGAACTTTGCTAAATAGAAAACAGATTCAGAGAGAGGCACATCACTCTGCCTGGTAGATGTGGTGAGAAATATTAAATATAAAATGATTAACTAATACAATGCCTGTATGAAATGGGGAGAGGGAGAGCAATGTGACCACCTTGAACTCCTTCAAGAAAAGGTAGGATATAAGCGTTGTCATAATCATGATAATGTGCATTAATATTCAGTGTGTCTACCCTGAGTAACGTTAAGTGGGATGTCACCCATGGTGTTTAGACCTAGGACAATATGCTTAGGACTGTAGCCTCAAATGGTTTTCAAAGGGGAATTAGAGAAATCCATCCTGGGGGACAGGTCTGTGTTAGCCAGCATGGTTGGATGAAACCTTCAGCTTCAGAGGTAATATACCTCTGAATACCAGTAGCCAAGGCAGGGACAGGGATTCCCCTGCTTGTGAGGTACCTGGCAGCACCCGGCTTGTTGCTGTGGGACAGGGAACGGTGGTCTGGATGGATTTTCGTGAGCCCTGCTGGATCAGACCAAACACCCATCTAGTTCAGCATACCTGTAGTCACGTTGCCGTAGCCAAACTCGAACTCAGCACCACCCATTCTCTGTCTGTCTGTCTTTCTGTCTGTCTCTCTCTCACAGTGCATCACCTGTGGTCCTGAAATGAAAGGAAACTGCTTTGGCCCCAGCATCTGCTGCGGAGAAGAATTTGGCTGCCTCATTGACACCGAGGAAACTCAGCGCTGCCTGGAGGAAAATGACCTGCCTGACCCCTGCACATCCGGCTGGAAGTGGTGTGGTGAAGACGGGAGATGTGCAGTGCCGGGCACATGCTGCACTGTCGGTAAGGGTATCCGTGTGCGAGAGATGAAGCTCAGCAAGAGGGGGTGCTGGAGAGAGGAAGAGGGGGAATGTGAGTCAGAAAAGTCAAGTGGAAAACCACCGCCAAGGCAAAGACACATTAACTGCTACAATTCATGACCAAGGGTCATTTAGTACGGCCCCTGAAATGCAGGAATCTCAATTAGATCATACAAGACAGAGGACCATCCGACTTACCATTAAAAACTTCCATTGCCAAGCAGCTCTTACGCTCAGAGGGTTCAGCAGCAGAACGTTCTTCCTAATGTTTAGTCAGACTCTCCTGTCTTGTGTTTGAATCTATTGCTTTGGGTCCTGGAGCAGCAGAAAAGAATCTTGCTGCGTCTTCCATGGGACAGCCCTTCAGATATTTGAAGACGGCTCATATCACCTCTCCGTCTTCTCTTCCCCAGGCTAAACATACCCAACACTCCTTCAACCATTCCTCATCAGGCTTGGGTTCCAGACCCTTGGTCACCCTGTTCGCCCTCTTCTGTTTTTTTTTTTAAAATAAATTTTTATTGAAGTTTTAACAAACACCATAGCATAAAAAGAAAAAAGAAAAGAAAAGAGAAAAAAAAAAAGTACAAAAGATAAAACACGTATAACCTCAATTTTTACTTTCTTTAAGCTTACTTTCACGACTTCCTCATACCTTCCCTTTCTGTATTCTAATTTCAGATTCAATTTTCAGCAAATCCTTTCCCTACTTTTACAATAATTTTAGTAACAAATATTTTCTTCCAATTATCCCTTACTGCTTTTAACCCCTTAATAACCAATCCAACATTTTTCTAACCTTCATTAATTCCTGTTCGCCCTCTTCTGAACACATTCCAGCTTGTCAATATTAAACTGTGGTGACCAGAGTTGGACACAATGATCCAGGTTGGGTCTGAGCAAGGCAAAATAGAATAGTATTGTTACTTCCTTTGACCTGGACACTAGACTTCTGTTGATGCAGCTTAGATTAGCATTCACTTTTTTTGCTGCTGCATCACACTATTCTCTCACGCTAAGCTTGTGGTCTACTAAGACCCCAAGATCCTTTTCACATGTTCTACAGTCAAGCCAGGTGTCACCCATCCTATATTTGTGCACCTGTTTATTCCTGCCTACGTGTCAAACCTTACATTATCCCTACGGAAATTCATTTTTAAAAAAAGTTTGGGCCCAGTTCTCCAATCTGTGAAGCTCATCTTCAGTCCTGATTCTCTGAGGTCTTAGCTACCCCTCCCAGTTTGGTGTCATCTACAGATTTGATGATCATCCCCTCTATGCCTTCACCCAAGTCATGTTGAACAACAAGGGGCCCAGGACAGAACCCTGCAGCAGTCCTTTTCTCCCAGGATTGGGAGGAACCATAGGGGAGTCCTTTTGGGCCTCAGTTAGTCAAACAGCTACAAATCCACCTAGCAGTTCACATCCTCTAGCCCACATTTTACCAGCTTCACTGCAAGAATACCAGGAGAGACTTTGTGACCAACTCAAAAGGCTTGCCAGAAGATTAAAGCACAGGAAATTTCATATTTGTTTTTACTCCTCTCTTCCACAGAGAGCTGCACTGAAGATCCGGAGTGCGTACGTCCCTGAAGTCTGCAGGGAGGCAGCCTCCGAAACATCGGTTCTCCAACTTGTATTTCAGAACGCCCTCAGAAAAAGAAGAATCCGAAGAATATCCTAAATAGCGTAAAGAAAAAATAAAAATTTGCAAATGAAATTTGCAGCTGCTCCTCTCGTACATGTTTGCTATGTTCTTTTATTTGGCTAATTAGTAGAAATACATTAGGTGTGCTGCAAAACCTCCGCAGCTTCGCTTCTGTTTTACTCTGCTGGGTTTGGGTGCTCACATGAGCAGCTGTGAGTCCACAGCACCAGGACCTGCTCCTCAAGAATGCTGCGTTGGTGTTCCTGTTACCGGAGGAGTCATCTGAGGGTCCGAGGAGGTGCTGCTATCAGCCAGCTCAGAGAGAGGCTGCCAACATCTGGTGTTGCGTGTTTATAGCACATTCAAATCACTGTTTTTTACTAATGTAGCTGAGTCCCAAAGTGGAGCTTTTCAAACTGAATTCCATTAACTTTGCAGCTGTGGGACACAGAGCTGTCTTTCCCATTGGTGTTAGTGGTACATTGCGCCAGGGCGCCAGCCTCTCTGGGGCACCCTAGAGAGTGGGGGAGCTGCGCAGCTTTGCTGGCAGCCTCCCCTTTCCCTGCACGCCTCGCTAGCTATTTGGCTGGCAGGTGCGCAGCTTCCCTCCCAAGTCTCTGCTAAAGATGGCCCTGCTCCCGGTTGCGCAGCCTTCCTGGGCTGCCTTTTTGGGCGCCTGACGCTGGAGAGTATGTCTGCCAGCACGTTTTCCTGCTTGATCGCCACTGCCCGCTTGATCGGGGCAGTGGGGGAGGCAGAGGAGATTTTCCACCACCCTCTCCCTTGTTTTGGAGTTGCCGGGGGGGGGGGGCGCCGGGGGGATCTTTGGACCACAGCGCCGGATATGCTTAAGACGGCCCTGGTGGGACAGCAGGGATGATAAAATTCTTGTCCTACAAACTCTTGCCACCTTTGCATACCTGAAATTGCGACCATGCACAATCTTTCATTCTGAGGCAGTACAAATGTCTAATGATCTAGGGATGCTTTCCCTTGCTTTCAGACTGATTCATCTTTGGATCATGCAAACTTTGAAGGACGGCTAGGTTGGGACAGGTCAGTAGGTATGTTCCTTGATCAGCATCTGAAAGTGGCTTTAAAGGTAAAGGGACCCCTGACCATTAGATCAAGTTGTGCCCAACTCTGGGGTTGCGGCGCTCATCTCGGTTTATTGGCCGAGGGAGCCAGCGTGCAGCTTCTGGGTCATGTGGCCAGCATGACCAAGCCGCTTCTGGCGAACCAGAGCAGTGCACGGAAATGCCATTTACCTTCCCGCCGGAGTGGTACCTATTTATCTACTTGCGCTTTGACGTGCTTTCGAACTGCTAGGTGGGCAGGAGCAGGGACCGAGCAACGGGATCTCACCCCGTCGCGGGGATTCGAACTGCCGACCTTCTGATCGGCAAGTCCTAGGCTCTGTGGTTTAACCCACAGCGCCACCCGCATCCCTGAAAGTGGCTTTAGCTGGTGGCTAAAAGTGAAAGTGGTTTATCACTTCCCAGATTCTGCACATATTTTATGATTGATTGTCTTTCAATATTATTGAAATCTGCCTTGGTAGAAAAGTAGGATAGGCATTTGTGGTGTGTGTGCATTATTGATAGGCACCCCAAAACAGAGGTGGGGGGGCAGCTCTCTCCCAACCCAGGGGAAGACCTCTTCATCCTTAACAGCTGCATAATCAAGGGGCTGAAAATTAAGCCTTATATGATGAACACTTGAAGGAACTGGGTATGTTTAGGCTGGAAAAGAGGAGACTGAGAGGAGATATGATAGGCATCTTCAAATATCTTAAGGGCTGTGACATGAAGGGGGGAACACGCTTGTTTTCTCCTGCCCTGGAGGGTAGGACTCAAACCAATGGCTTCAAGTTTCAAGAAAGGAGATTCCGACTAAACATTCGGAAAAACTTTCTGACAGTAAGAACTGTTCGACAGTGGAATGGACTCCCATGAGAGGTGGTGGCCTCTGCTTCCTTGGTGGTTTTTAAGCAGAGGTTGGATGGCCATCTGTCATGGATGCTTTACCTGAGATTAGATGACCTTTGGGATCCCTTCCAACTCTTAAGATTCTATGATTCTATGAGAGGTTGCATTCAGCAAGCCCTGATTCCTCCAGACATCCACTTTCTCTCAAGCAGAGTGATGACAAACCAGTGCAAATATTTTTTTGTCTGTGGTCTCATTGTCTCTTCTACTTAAGCAGATCTGAACTAATGTGAATTCATTCCGTAGGTCCATTCTTAACCCGAAACCGTTCTTAACCTGAGGCGCGCTTTCGCTAATGGGGCCTGCTGCTGCCACCGCACCACCGCTGTGCGATTTCCAGTCTCATCCTGGGGCAAACTTCATAACCCGAGGTACTACTTCTGGGTAAGCAGAGTTTGTAACCCGAAGCATTTGTAACCTGAGGTGTTTTTAACCCGAGGTACCACTGTACAGTGATACCTCGGTTTTCGAACGTAATCTGTTCTGGAAGACCGTTTTGATTTCCAAAAAGTTCGAAAACAAAAAACTCAATTTGGAAAACTCAATACAGAGGCCGCATTTTCGACTTCCAAGGCATGTTTGAAAACCAAAGCATTTACTTCCAGGTTTACGGTGTTTGAAAACCGAAATGTTCGTCAACTGAGACATTTGAAAACTGGGGTACCACTGTGTATGTTCACCCAACTAAGGCAGAAGTGGAATCAAAGTACGCACCATAAATCATTCAGCTTTTCTCCCTGTTCAGTGAACTTTAACTCTGGAAAAAGCTATCCCGCGTCTCCAGCCTTTAAGCTAGACAGGAGCAGACAAGGGAAGGAGAAGGGAGGCAGAGCACAGCAGCTCATAGCACAACACGGTGCAAATGAGCCAAGAGATCCTGTGCAAATGAGCCAATGCCCTCCTAATGTGATTAATTTGATGAAGGCTTTGCTCCCATAAGAGAGATCATCACCGCCTGTGAGGTTGCTGCCCCATCCACTGCCATGCTAAAACTAACATCTCTCAAAACATTCTTATTCTAATCATAACTGATTTATCAATCGCCTTCTAAGCTGCCTCCTCAAGGTGATGTGCACCGAAGATTCTGTATTTTTTGCACCATAACACTCACTTTTTTCCTCCTAGAAAGTAAGGGGAAATGTCTGTGTGTGTTATGGAGCAAATGCCTACGGATGGCGGGGGGATCTACTGTAGTCATGAGCAGAGGATCCATGGTTCCCCTTCCTTCCCTCCTCCGTGGCTTGGTTTGAAACAGCAAAGCGGGAGAAGAGCCGCTGAGTGGGGAGAAGAGAGGGACAGAGAGCCTGCTTGCTTTAAAGGAGCAAAGCGGGAGAGGAGAGGAGCCGCTTACACAAGTGTAAGCGGCTCCTGTCCGGTTGGCTCCTTTAAAGCAACCATGCTCTCTGTCCCTCTCTCCTCCCCACTCAGCTCGCTAAATAGCAGCAAAGTTTTTCAGCTTGCTAAGCCGGGGAGGTGTGAGAGAAGCAGAGCCTGCTTGCTTCAAAGGAGCAAAGTGGGAGAGGAGAGGAGCCTTCTCCTCTTATACCCCTCGCCTGCATTATTAGCAGTATCCTTCTCCACCCACCCCACGCGTGTTCCTTCTCCCCTTAAACCCCTCGCCTGCATTATTAGCAGCATCCTTCTCCACCCACCCCACGCGTGCTCCTTGTCCCTTGAGTGCTTTTCCTTCCCTCCCCACCTAAAACGTGGTTACAAAGCATGGATCCACATGGATCCTCAGGATTTTTGCATTGGGCTACTCCAAACTCACCGTCAGATCACATGTCTGTGGCCACAGCATGAACCACAAAAATCATACATCCACTGTTTCGTTTATAATTTTTTTTTTCTTGTTTTCCTCCTCTAAAAACTATGTGATTGTTATGGTTGGGTGCGTGTTATAGAGCGAAAAATACGGTAATTAAAAACAGTTAAAGACGCAAAAAAGCAACAAATGCATTTGAAACAAGACTGAAACCCTGACAAGTTGACACTCTTGGTAAAAATCCACTTAGCCAGCCAGGAAAGCCTGTCAGAACAAAAATGCATTTGGCTGTTTCCAGAAAGGGCAGATGGCAGCTGTCTGTCCTATCATGACAGGACTGCTATTCCACAGAACAGGGGCAGCCACACTAAAAGCCCTGGTCTGAGTTACTCCGGAGAGGGGCTCTGAGATCTTGGGAACTTACAGGAGAAACTGCCCTGTGGACCACGGCCTTCTGCTGGGTGTTTAAGGGATAAGCCGGTCTCTCAATTATATATATATGTTTAAGACAATAAACAGCAACAACAACAGCATCAAATTTAGTGGTGGGTTGCATGTTACTGTATTATTGCTAGGGTGGTGCTGTGGGTTAAACCACAGAGCCTAGGACTTGCCAATCAGAAGGTTGGCGGTTCGAATCCCCGTGACGGGGTGAGCTCCCGTTGCTCGGTCCCTGCTCCTGCCAACCTAGCAGTTCGAAAGCACGTCAAAGTGCAAGTAGATAAATAGGTACCACTCCAGCGGGAAGGTAAACAGCTGCTCTGTTTGGTTCACCAGAAGCAGCTTAGTCATGCTGGTCACATGTTATGTACTGAGTTGAATAGGATCCAAAATGCAGCAGTCTGGGGGGGTTCCGCTAGGGGCGCCACGGAAGATGGCCGACAATACCTTCTCTCCAGCTCACACGAGGTAATTTAGAGGCTGAGATGGAAGTAATCAGCCTCCCAAATTCTTCCCGGTGGAAGGGAAGATGCAGTCTCATCTGCGGCTGCCCACAAACCACCCCCAAGTTCATAAAGAAGGAGGGGGTGGGGACACTGGATGGAAAGCCCTCGAGGGAGCTCAGATCTCCTGGATGCTGTCTCTGTGAGCGCTCCAAGTTCCATTTCTTAAGATAAAAGATTGGATATAAGAATTATGGACATGCTTCGAGTGAAGAAAGGGTATTTAATCTGCTAATTAAGCCAGCCACTGAGGTGCCAAGAGTGATGGAGTGGAAGAAAGAAAATATCAAAGAATAACATCTATGCTGGTATGTTGAAACGGAACAGAAAGGAGGGGGGGGTAAAACTTTTTCTTTTCCTACTACAATACTACTTAACAACCCTCCCCTCCCCCGAAGAACCGTCTACATTACTTATAACAAGTGAGATCGGAAAATATAAACTGTGTGGAAATAATAATATTAACTAAAGCCTTTGTTCTTTGAAATATTTGGAAGAAGATAAAAGGCTCTCCTGTACACACTAGTTAATCGGGATCCACCATTATGAGACAGACTGAGTTGCAGAGATTGATAGTCATAGGGGGAGGCAAGCTCTTACTTTGATATTATATCTGTATTTCAAGATTTGGCAAACCTCCTCTGGAAAGACTAATGTTTGGTGCAACCTGTCTGAGAAAATTAATGAGCAAACGCCTAGATTTTATTTCATCGGAACTGAGAAAAGATGGCGTCTGCCACCCGAGAAGGACCTTTGGATGGATTCAGCATAAACACCAGCGTGTGAGGACCAGCTGCAAAAAAAAAAAAAAGGAGAGTCATACAAAGTTCATACAGAAGTATATTATTGCTCACTTCAGCTCGCCTGTGGAAACAACTCAGAGGCTATGAAAGAAAGAAGGATTACAACAAGAAGATTTAAAGAAAGGACTATTGGACACTCAAGGCAGTAGAAACATGAGATGATGGGACCCCACTGAACTCGAAGCATGGGAACCCCCAACAAAAAAATTATAATTTGGCAAAATATTTGGACTTTATGATATGTATTTGTACAATTTGGAATATTTAATGTGATTTAATTGGGTTGTTAAAATGGAAAACTTAATAAAAATTATTATATAAAAAAACCCAAAATGCAGCAGTCTGATTGGTCCTAGAACAATAGGATTCAGAATGCAGCAGTGTGATTGGTCCTAGAACAATGCAGCAGCATGATTGGTCCACAGGAGCCACCCAATCCAGCTCCAGGTGGAAGTGAACCCACAACCTGATTGGCCTACAGGAGAATCCCAAAAATAGCCAATCACGTGCAGCCCATAGTGTAAATAATGTATATAAAGCAAATATTTTGGGGGAACTTTCATTCCTCCTCACCACTATGAGCTGAATAAAGAGCATGAAATCCACTCTTGACTCCGAGTATATTTCACTACATGACCCGGAAGCTGTACGCCGGCTCCCGCGGCCAGTAAAGCGAGATGAGCGCTGCAACCCCAGAGTTGGTCATGACTGGATCTAATGGTCGGGGTCCCTTTACCTTTTGTTGTTGTTGTTTAGTCGTTTAGTCGTGTCCGACTCTTCGTGACCCCATGGACCAGAGCACGCCAGGGACTTCTGTCTTCCACTGCCTCCCACAGTTTGGTCAGACTCATGTTTGTAGCTTCGAAGACACTATCCAACCATCTCATCCTCTGTCGTCCCCTTCTCCTTGTGCCCTCCATCTTTCCCAACATCAGGGTCTTTTCCAGGGAGTCTTCTCTTCTCATGAGGTGGCCAAAGTATTGGAGCCTCAGCTTCACGATCTGTCCTCCCAGTGAGCACTCAGGGCTGATTTCCTTCAGAATGGAGAGGTTGGATCTTCTTGCAGTCCATGGGACTCTCAAGAGTCTCCTCCAGCACCATAATTCAAAAGCATCAATTCTTCGACGATCAGCCTTCTTTATGGTCCAGCTCTCACTTCCATACATCACTACTGGAAAAACCATGGCTTTAACTATACGGACCTTTGTTGGCAAGGTGACATCTCTACTTCTCAAGATGCTGTCTAGGTTGGTCATTGCTTTCCTCCCAAGAAGCAGGCGTCTCTTAATTTCGTGACTGCTGTCACCATCTGCAGTGATCACGGAGCCCAAGAAAGTAAAATCTCTCACTGCCTCCATTTCTTCCCCTTCTATTTGCCAGGAGGTGATGGGACCAGTGGCCATGATCTTCGTTTTTTTGATGTTGAGCTTCAGACCATATTTTGCGCTCTCCTCTTTTACCCTCAACAAAAGGTTCTTTAATTCCTCCTCACTTTCTGCCATCAAGGTTGTGTCATCCGCATATCTGAGGTTGTTGATATTTCTTCCAGCAATCTTAATTCCGGCTAGGGATTCATCCAGCCCAGCCTTTCGCATGATGAATTCTGCATATACGTTAAATAACCAGGGAGACAATATACAGCCTTGTCGCACTCCTTTCCCAATTTTGAACCAATCAGTTGTTCCATATCCAGTTCTAACTGTAGCTTCTTGTCCCACATAGAGATTTCTCAGGAGACAGATGAGGTGATCAGGCACTCCCATTTCTTTAAGAACTTGCCATAGTTTGCTGTGGTCGACACAGTCAAAGGCTTTTGCATAGTCAATGAAGCAGAAGTAGATGTCTTTCTGGAACTCTCTAACTTTCTCCATAATCCAGCGCATGTTTGCAATTTGGTCTCTGGTTCCTCTGCCTCTTCTAAATCCAGCTTGCACTTCTGGGAGTTCTCGGTCCACATACTGCTTGAGCCTTCCTTGTAGAATTTTAAGCATAACCTTGCTAGCGTGTGAAATGAGTGCAATTGTGCAGTAGTTGGAGCATTCTTTGGCACTGCCCTTCTTTGGGATTGGGATCTAGACTGATCTTCTCCAATCCTCTGGCCACTGCTGAGTTTTCCAAACTTGCTGGCATATTGAGTGTAGCACCTTAACAGCATCATCTTTTAAAATTTTAAATAGTTCAACTGGAATACCATCACTTCCACTGGCCTTGTTATTTGCAGTGCTTTCTAAGGCCCATTTGACTTCACTCTCCAGGATGTCTGGCTCAAGGTCAGCAACCCCACTACCTGGGGTGTACGAGGCATCCATTTCTTTCTGGTATAATTCCTCTGTGTATTCTTGCCACCTCTTCTTGATGTCTTCTGCTTCTGTTAGGTCCTTACCACTTTTGTCCTTTATTATGGCAATCTTTGAACGAAATGTTCCTTTCATATCTCCAATTTTCTTGAACAGATCTCTGGTTCTTCCCATTCTGTTGTTTTCCTCTATTTCTTTGCATTGCTCGTTTAAGAAGGCCTTCTTATCTCTCCTTGCTATTTTTTGGAAATCTGCATTCAATTTCCTGTATCTTTCTCTATCTCCCTCGCATTTTGCTTGCCTTCTCTCCCCCGCTATTTGTAAGGCCTCATTGGACAGCCACTTTGCTTTCTTGCATTTCCTTTTCATTGGGATGCTTTTCATTGCTGCCTGCTGTACAATGTTACGAGCCTCCATCCATAGTTCTTCAGGCACTCTGTCTAGCAAATCTAAATCCTTAAACCTGTTCCTCACTTCCACTGTGTATTCATAAGGGATTTGATTTAGATTGTATCTTACCGGCCCAGTGTTTTTTCCTACTTTCTTCAGTTTAAGCTTGAATTTTGCTATAAGAAGCTGATGATCTGAGCCACAGTCAGCTCCAGGTCTTGTTTTTGCTGACTGTATTGAGCTTCTCCATCTTTGGCTGCAGAGAATATAATCAATCTGATTTCGATGCTGCCCATCTGGTGATGTCCACGTGTAGAGTCGTCTCTTGTGTTGTTGGAAAAGCGTGTTTGTGATGACCAGCTTGTTCTCTTGACAGAACTCTATTAGCCTTTGCCCTGCTTCATTTTGCTCTCCAAGGCCAAATTTGCCCGTTGTTTCTTTTATCTCTTGATTCCCTACTTTAGCATTCCAATCCCCTATAATGAGAAGAACATCCTTCTTTGGTGTCGCTTCTATAAGGTGTTGTAAGTCTTCATAGAATTGGTCAATTTCAGTTTCTTCAGCACCAGTAGTTGGTGCATAAACTTGGATTACTGTTATGTTAAAAGGTCTGCCTTGGATTCGTATCGAGATCATTCTATCATTTTTGAGATTGCATCCCAGTACAGCTTTCACCACTCTTTTGTTGACTATGAGGGCCACTCCATTTCTTTTGCGGGTTTCTTGCCCACAGTAGTAGATATGATGGTCATCCGAACTGAATTCGCCCATTCCCGTCCATTTTAGTTCACTGATGCCCAGGATGTCAATATTTATTCTTGCCATCTCATTTTTGACCACCTCCAACTTACCCAAGTTCATGGTTCTTACATTCCAGGTTCCTATGCAATATTTTTCTTTACAGCATTGTACTTTCCTTTCGCTTCCAGGCATATTCGCAACTGAACGTCCTTTCGGCTTTAGCCCAGCCGCTTCATCAGCTCTGGATCTACTTGTACTTGTCCTCCGCTCTTCCTCAGTAGCATGTTGGACGCCTTCCGACCTGAGGGGCTCATCTTCCAGCGTCATAACTTTTATATGCCTGTTGTCTTTGTCCATGGAGTTTTCTTGGCAGGGATACTGGAGTGGCTTGCCGGTTCCTCCTCCAGGTGGATCACGTTTGGTCAAAACTCTCCACTATGACCTGTTCATCTTGGGTGCCCTGCTCAGCATAGTTCATAGCTTCTCTGAGTTATTCAAGCCCCTTTGCCACAGCAAGGCAGTGATCCATGAAGGGGCCCTTTACCTTTACCTTTACCAAATTCACCTATTAATACAGCAACTCTGAAGGGCAGTGATTGTATTGCAGGTCTTTGGGGAGGAGGAACAGAGAATGTATTGTGGACAGATTTCACAGCCTCCAACATTTCCCCAATGAAAATAGGGACGTCAATAATAATAATAATAATAATAATAATAATAATAAATGTTATTATTTATACCCTGCCCACTCTGGGTGGCTTCTAACGTATATAAAAACATAATAAAACATTAAACAATTTAAAAAATCTTCCCTATCTGTTGCGTTTGCAAAGTAAAGGAAGGACTGGACCCTGATTAAAAACAAGACACGAGGCTTTGACCAGCAAGGCTCTCGGAGAAAGTGCGTACACCACACCCCTCACCAGGCCATTTTATTAGCAAAAGAATCTTTTACACAGTGCTCGTAAGAACCAATCATATTTCCTCTGAGCATTTCATCAAACCCACGTGGGGAAAAAGTTACACTACAACACTAATTAGCATGCATATATTTTGGGGTAAATAAATTGAGAACTACAAAGGGGTAGTAAATAACTTGAGAACTACAAAGGGGTGCATCTGGCAACCCCAGAGGTGAGAAATAAACATGATAAGAAGGATGGCCAGAAAGACCAGATCACTACCACCTTCATGTGAGATCTGTTTCCTGGCTCCAAGATTAACATCTTAAGATTATATATAAGAAAACTACATCAAAGTAACTTGCCTACTATCTTTATGGCACAGGATGCCTGCCTGGCGAAGCAACTGCTGTGTACTGCTGTGTACGTGACGTGAGGAGAGAGAAATGGGCAGTAGAGTCAAAAGGGCCAGAGATGCAGAGGTGTAGATTGATCAAAAATCATATCAAAATAGTTTAAACCCAGTCAACGCAATGCTTTCATTGCTGACACAGATGGCTTACTCTATATTTGTTATAATTCCTCATAGCAATCCCACCTGATCACTACATCTCTGGATATTTGCACTCCTACACTATCAAGGGCTGCCTTCTAAAGGTTGTGGAGTTACTTATCTCCTTGACTTGGGGGGGGGGTCGCCAATACCCATACCCTCCAACATTTCTCCGATGAAAACAGGGACATCCTAAGGAAAAGTGGGGCATTCTGGGATCAAATCAGAACCCAGGACGGCTTCTATAAATCCAGGACTGTCCCTTGAAAATAGGGGCACTTGGAGGGTTTGAGCTTTTGCCCCTACCAAAACCAGATCTCCAAATGAAGCATAATTTGAGACTGTGGCACCTCTGGTTTTGTATCCCATGCTCTGTTAAATCTGTTCTGGGCTTCCTCCAACCCTCCAGGGCAGGTCTGGGGAAAGTGCAGGAGGTGGGCAGAGGTGGAGAAAGGGAGGGTGGTATTTCTACCGTGCACATAAATCATTGCACTAACAGAACAAGGGCACTAGGTATTTCTCATTGGTCCTAAGTATAGGGCAATGACAAGACTCCTGCATCTTTAATAGTACTAAATACTAAGGTGCAAAGTCCTGCCTTCTTTTGCAGCTGACTACTCTGTCCGAATGACCGATTAATCTGGATGAAAAGCAGGTCTGAAAAGCAGAGTGTGGTCCAATCTGAAGGTCAGCTTGTCTTTTTTAACACCATTCCACCAGCTCTGCTTTCCCTTAAGTTGGTTTTCTTCTTCAAGCCCAGCAAGAGGGAAATGCTAATTTGTTATGTTGTTCTGGTCATAACCACCTTGGCTTAAAGGCAGCTGTTAGGTAAGGAAGAAGATCAGTTTTCCAGACTGCATTAAGGAAATTACTGAAAAAGCAGTTGCATTAGAGAGAGCGGCAATCATGCAAGACCTTTTATTCCTGACTCAGAAGAGAATAAAGGAGATGCTAGGTCAGGGTGGCTGGTGCTTGGAGGTTATCTTCAAGTTATGGCCCTTTTGTGGTGTTTTTCTACAATCGTCTTGAAATATACTCGGCGTTGAGTGTGAATTTCATGCTCTTTGTTCAGCTCATAGTAGCAATGAATGAAACTTTCCCCAAAACGTCTAGCTATATATACATTATTTACACAATGGGCCCCACGTAATTGGCTAATTCCGGGCTGCTCCTGTAGGCCAATCAGGTCGCTGATTCACTTCCACCTGGAGCTGGATTGGGTGGCTCCTGCGGACCAATCAGACTGCTGCATTATGGATCCTATTGTTCTAGGATTCAGCTCAGTACATAACACATCTGAAAGTGGAACCAGAGCAGCACACAGAAACACCATTTACCTTCCCGCCGGAGTGGTACCTGTTTATCTACTTGCACTGTGATGTGCTTTTGAACTGCTAGGTTGGCAGGAGCAGGGACCGAGCAATAGGAGCTCACCCCATCACGGGGATTCGAACCGTCGACCTTCTGATTGGCAAGTCCTAGGCTCTGTGGTTTAACCACAGGGCCACCCGCATCCCTAGGTACAACACTATATAGAATGCTATATTATCAGGCAATGCCCATTCCCAAAGCCAAACTCCTTCTATTACATTTACTGTACTCAGAAGGAATTCTGTTGAGCAGCGTTCCCCTGCAATCTGAATTAGAAGTTTCCTTCTTGTGACTTCTGCTTCTAATTGCTTCCTAATTGCAGGCTTCTGCTTCCAAGGTGCATCTAATTTTATCTTAATTGCATGGGGCAGCTGAAGCATTACCGTATTTTTCACTCCATAGGGCGCACCGGACCATAGGGCGCACCTAGTTTTTAGGGGGGGGGGATAAAGAAAAAAAATTATTCCCCCCCCCAGCCCCAAAGAGCAAAGAAGCCAAAACAGCAAGCAGGATCCATCCCGCTGGCTGTCTTGGCTTCCTCTTTAGCCGTGCGCAACCTCTCCACCCGGGAGAGACTGTGCGCGGCTTTGGCAGAAGCCAAGACAGCAAGAGGGATGGATCCCGCTCACTGTCTTGGCTTGGTTTTTAGCCGTGGGGCTGGGGCGGGGGAAGCCCAAGCTTCCCCCGACCCCAGCCACCAGAACAGGTTCGGGAGCGACGGCAAGGTTGCGTGCAGCCTTGCTGCCGCTCCCGGAGCTTGCGGGGCTGGGGGCGCGCTCCTAAGGCTTGTGGATAGCTGCCTGAAGCCCGGGGAGTGCAGTGGGAGTTGGCGCTGCGCTCCCCGGGCTTGAGGCTTCAGCCTGCAAGCCTTTGGAGCACGGCGGGAACTCCTGAAGCCTGGAGAGTGAGAGGGGTCGGTGCTCATCGAAAGCACGTCAAAGCACGGAGGGAGCGCACCCTCTGTGATTCGGAGGCTTCGCGTTGCTATCGCTGAAGCCAAGGAGCCTGCATTCGCTCCATAGGACAAACACACATTTCCCCTTCATTTTTGGAGGGGGAAAAGTGTGTCCTATAGAGCAAAAAATACGGTACATACAAATTGTCTTAGAATTGAGCCTTCTTCTTCCCTGAAAGGGGAAGGAACTTTTAATTACTGGCTTCCTCTCATCATGGTTTTCTTTCTTCCCTCTACAGCAAAATAATTGCACTCTATTGTTCTAACCAACTAAAGCAGGCTGAATTCACTACCAGTGTGGATTTGTGTCCAGAACACAGCTGCAATAAAACACCAGCGTTAAGGGGCCCAAAGTTTCCCCACCATGTATTTGAAAATATCAAGCGTTTCCCTGCATATATGACACAGGACAAAACATGCAACACAATGCAATAAAAGACTTTTATTATTTGCTGTGTGTTTACATTTCCGTCTCCAAATTTTTATTTTTTCTTTACGCTATTTAGGATATTCTTCGGATTCTTCTTTTTCTGAGGGCGTTCTGAAATACAAGTTGGAGAACCGATGTTTTGGAGGCTGCCTCCCCGCGGACTTCAGGGACGCACGCATTCCTCATCTTCGGTGCAGCTCTCTGTGGAAGAAAAGAGTAAACACATATAAAAATTCCTGTGCTTTAATCTTCTGGCAAGCCTTTTGGGCTGGTCACAAAGTCTCCCCTGGTATTCTTGCAGTGAAGCTGGTAAACTGTGGCCTAGAGGATGTGAACTGTTAGGTGGATTTGTAGCTGTTTGACTAACTGAGGCCCAAAAGAACTCCCCAATGGTTCCTTGCAATCCTGGGAGAAAAGGACAAGTGGGGTGTCATCAAATTTGCAGATGACACCAAACTGGGAGGGGTAGCTAAAACCTCAGAGAATCAGGACTGAAGATGAGCTTCACAGATTGGAGAACTGGGCCCAAACTTTTTTTAAAAATGAATTTCCATAGGGACAAATGTAAGGTTTGACACGTAGGCAGGAATAACCAGGTGCACAAATATAGGATGGGTGACACCTGGCTTGACTGTAGAACATGTGAAAAGGATCTTGGGGTCTTAGTAGACCACAAGCTTAGCGTGAGAGAATAGTGTGATGCAGCAGCAAAAAAAGTGAATGCTAATCTAAGCTGCATCAACAGAAGTCTAGTGTCCAGGTCAAAGGAAGTAACAATACTATTCTATTTTGCCTTGCTCAGACCCAACCTGGATCATTGTGTCCAACTCTGGTCACCACAGATTAATATTGACAAGCTGGAATGTGTTCAGAAGAGGGCAAACAGGGTGACCAAGGGTCTGGAACCCAAGCCTGATGAGGAATGGTTGAAGGAGTGTTGGGTATGTTTAGCCTGGGGAAGAGAAGACGGAGAGGTGATATGAGCCGTCTTCAAATATCTGATGGGCTGCCCCATGGAAGACGGAGCAAGATTCTTTTCTGCTGCTCCAGGACCCAAAGCAATAGATTCAAATACAAGACAGAAGAGTCTGACTAAACATTAGGAAGAACGTTCTGAGTGTAAGAGCTGCTTGGCATTGGAAGTTTTTAATGGTAAGTCGGATGGTCATCTGTCTTGTATGATCTAGTTGAGATTCCTGCATTGCAGGGGTCGTACTAAATGATCCTTGGTCATGACTTGTTAATGTGTCTTTGCCTTGGCGGTGGTTTTCCACTTGACTTTTCTGACTCAGATTCCCCTTCCTCTCTCCAGCACCCCCTCTTGCTGAGCTTCATCTCTCACACACGGATACCCTTACCGACAGTGCAGCATGTGCCCGGCACTGCACACCTCCCGTCTTCACCGCACCACTTCCAGCCGGACGTGCAGGGGTCAGGCAGGGCATTTTCCTCCAGGCAGCGCTGAGTTTCCTCGGTGTCAATGAGGCAGCCAAATTCTTCTCCGCAGCAGATGCTGGGGCCAAAGCAGTTTCCTTTCATTTCAGGACCACAGGTGATGCACTGAGAGAGAGAGAGAGACAGAGAGATAGACAGAGAGAGAATGGGTGGTGCTGAGTTCGAGTTTGGCTACGGCAACGTGACTACAGGTATGCTGAACTAGATTGGTGTTTGGTCTGATCCAGCAGGGCTCACGAAAATCCATCCAGACCAACGTTCCCTGTCCCACAGCAACAAGCCGGGTGCTGCCAGGTACCCCACAAGCAGGGGAATCCCTGTCCCTGCCTTGGCTACTGGTATTCAGAGGTATATTACCTCTGAAGCTGAAGGTTTCATCCAACCATGCTGGCTAACACAGACCTGTCCCCTATGGGGTTTGGAACTTAACAGGTTAAGTTGTTCCCATGATGCCTCAGCATTCTGACGTCAGCTTTCGAAGCTGGGAGGAGTTTTCTCTCTTCTTCTCTGTTCTTTGAGGGAGAAGGTCGCAGTTTGCCATGGCTGCGGTGAGCCCAGGGGTTTTCTGGGGAATGTCGGAATAAAGGACTGTAAATAGACAAACCGGGCTCTGTGTGTTTGTCGGAAGCTAAGTGAAGCTAAGTGACAGTTTTACCGCTGTGTTCACTCTGCTGAGGCGTGACTGGAGCGACTGGAGACGGAGCAGAGTCTCGCAGAGGAAGTGTGCCGGACCGGCCATAAAGAGCTAATTGGGGACCGTAAATCAATTAGCGGGGGTCACGCCAAATCAATAAATCGTACAGGTTATGGGTAGCCTAATTACCGATCGTAAAGCTCTCACTGGAGGCTGCCGGAAAGCTTTGAAGTCTGCGGTTTGAAGCAGAGAAGCTGCGGCAGGAGGCGGTGAGTTTTTTGCCTGTTGCTAAGAGGCAAGGAGTAGCTGCGGAGCTCAGAGCAGCTGAGAACGGGTGCTGAATAAGCTGGTGAGTAAGCTTGGGGCCCCGGGAAGAAAAAGGACATTCCGTCTGAAAAGCTCACTCTAAGAAGTTGGGCAAGGGCGTAAAGTCAGCAAGGGCTGCCTGGGGATGTGCTGAGACGTTTGCGTGAAACTTCAGCAGGAGGCCAGAGCCCTGGAGAAGTAATGAGAAGCCTAGAGATGGCTGGAGCCCCTGTTCCTGATGTTTTAGCCTCAAGGAGCACTGGTGAGCAGGTCGGGGGGGGGGCGAAGAATTCCAAAGGCACGTTTAAAAAGTTTTCCACTGTACGTGCTGGAGTGGAGTGGCGGTTCAGAGGGGGCGGAGCTGGCAAGGAGTGCTTTTCCGGAAGAAGGAGGGCCAGGCCAGCTGGAAGGAGCCCCGGGCAGTGTTTTTCCACTCGTCGTTGCTACATTTGCACGTCAGCTGACCACTTGCGTCGAGATTGCCCCCACCGGAGCAGAGAGGCAAGGCAGGAAATTTCCAAGGTCGTTTCCCATGGGAATCAGTCTCGGAGAGGAGGCCAGCGTGGGAACGCAAGGGAAGGACGTGGCTCAGACACTGGGGAGGGTTGTTTTCTTATCACTGCTTCTATGGCAACTGTGAAGAACAACTCCAGCCAGGACACGGTGACACGCTGGGTTTTGGATACTACTGTCAGTCGTCACCTGATAAGCAAGCCTGCTGGCGAAATGCGGAACTGCAGGGCTGTTTCAACTGGAATCACTGTGATGTTCGCAGACGGAACACGAAAATCAGTTTCTGATGTGGCTAACATGTTTTTTTCTCCTTTACAGGAGGAGCTAGAGGTCTACGTTGTGCCGGGACTGAATTGTTGTCTATTATCTGTACCAGCTCTTTTGAAGCAGGGGTACAAAATTTGCTTTGAAAATGACACCTGTTCCATTTTCAGAGGGGGGAGACAACTTGTCAACGTGGAAAGCAAGAACAATTTCTTTGTTCTGGAGTCACCTCTGGAGGGTGGTGGGAATGCTGGAAAAGCACAGGCGCAGTGTGCTAAGGTTCCCAGTCATGATTCATGTGTTCATGTGTGGCACAGGAGAATGTCTCATGCTTGTTTGAAAGATGTGCAGAAGTTGTCCAGGTGCACAAAAGGGTGCAAACTCCGGGAATGTGGGAGGTCCCTAAGGTGCAGGGCATGCAAAGGTGCAAAGGTACATGGTTTTCCCGGGTTTGGGAGGGTAGCCAAAGAGCCCTTTGAGCTTGTTCACACAGATCTGTCAGGACCCATGAGGTGTGAGAGTCTGGGTGGGGCCAGGTTTTTGCTGACGCTGACAGATGACCACAGCCAGGTTGGCTGGTGTTTCTCTCTCAAATCACAGGGAGAGGCGGCGCAACTGATCCAGGATTGGGTTGCGGAGGTGGAACTAAGGTTCTCCACCAGGGTGCAAGGGTTCAAGAGCGACCGAGGGTCACAGTTTACTGGGTCTGCTCTGAAGGAGTTTTTCAAGGAAAAGGGAATACGTCACCAGGTGACGGGTGCAAAGTCTCCTCAAGGGAGAGGCGTGGCAGAGCACAGGAGTGAAACACTGGCTGAAGCTGTCAGGGTTTTGCTGTGTGACTCTGGGCTGCCTCAGAGCTTTTGGAGTGAAGCTTGGAAAGCTGCCAACTTTGTTTTTAACAGGTCCTATAACCACGTTATAGGGGAAACACCGTTTTTTCTGTTGCACCGGAAAAAGCCACAGGTGCATTTCTTCCGCGTGTTCGGGTCCAAGGCTTTCGTGCCGGTACCAACAGCTCAGCGGAAGGCAGGTGGTCCAAAGGTTCAGGAAATGATCTTCTGTGGGTATGATCCTGCAACCAATGGGTGGAAGTTTGCATACCCAGAGGGTGATCAGACCAAGCTGCTGGTCAGCAAGCATGCTGAGTTCTGTGAGCAGGGTGGTTGTTCACGGCCTGGGGATGGTCCTGATTTTCTCTCAGAATGTCTGTCTGATTCTGAGGAGGAAAGGGAGGAAAGGGAGGCAGAGGCTGATCCCGGTGATGGGGACCAGTTCCAGGATCAGGGTTCAAGGCAGGTTTGGGCATCTCCAAGGGTTGTGAAAGGAGTGTCCAGGTGTGAGGCTTTATCTCCGGTTAGCGTAATGGAGAAAGCTCACAGACGGGTTGTCAAGTCAGAGGGGGAAGAGTCTGACGGAGAAGACACAACTGCTGGCCCAAGTGGGTCAGAGGGAAGTTCAGATGAAACACCTCAGTTTGTGCCCAGGCGGTCTTCTCGGGCCACAAAGGGTGTTCCACCGGAGAGGTATCAGGTCACAGGTGCGTGGGCAAGTTTCGCACAGTGTGATTCTGGGAGTGTTGAAGGGGTTCAACAGGTGCCTGGGAAAGATGCCGGGAAGGGGCACAAGGCAAAGGGAAAGGTGTTGAACTCAAAAAGGTCTTGTCAGAATGTGCGGCAAGAGGGGGTATGGGGTTTGGAACTTAACAGGTTAAGTTGTTCCCATGATGCCTCAGCATTCTGACGTCAGCTTTCGAAGCTGGGAGGAGTTTTCTCTCTTCTTCTCTGTTCTTTGAGGGAGAAGGTCGCAGTTTGCTGGGGAATGTCGGAATAAAGGACTGTAAATAGACAAACCGGGCTCTGTGTGTTTGTCGGAAGCTAAGTGAAGCTAAGTGACAGTTTTACCGCTGTGTTCACTCTGCTGAGGCGTGACTGGAGCGACTGGAGACGGAGCAGAGTCTCGCAGAGGAAGTGTGCCGGACCGGCCATAAAGAGCTAATTGGGGACCGTAAATCAATTAGCGGGGGTCACGCCAAATCAATAAATCGTACATCCCCCAGGATGGATTTCTCTAATTCCCCTTTCAAAACCATTTGAGGCTACAGTCCTAAGCATATTGTCCTAGGTCTAAACACCATGGGTCACATCCCACTTAACGTTACTCAGGGTAGACACACTGAATTTAATACACATTATCATGATTATGACAACGTTTATATCCTACCTTTTCTCGAAGGAGTTCCAGGTGGTCACATTGCTCTCCCTCTCCCCATTTCATACAGGCATTGTATTAGTTAATCATTTTATATTTTATATTTCTCACCACATCTACCAGGCAGAGTGATGTGCCTCTCTCTGAATCTGTTTTCTATTTAGCAAAGTTCAGAAATGGACTTTCTTTTTACTCCAATCACACCAGGAATCTTCATTTGAACCGAGTGCCAATGTGAACGTTTGGCTCAACAAGCTGATCACAACCAATTAATATGTATTTCTTTAACAAATTTTATATCCCGCTTGATTGTAAGGAAGCCTTTAAGCAATTTGCAAAAAGTATTAAAATCATCTAAATAAAAGAAAAGTGTTTTAAGTAGGTGCTGAAGCTTAAAGTCAGGGGTGGGGGACATGCGGCTCTCTAGCTGGTGTTGCAATGCAGCTCACATCAGACCCCAGAGAACATGGCCAAATGCCCCAGAGGATACTGGGAGTTGTAGTCCAACAACATCTGGAGGACCTCAGCATCCCCACCCTTGCTTTGTGCGATAACAGTTTCAATCCTGTACTGACTTACCTGGTTGCAAGTCCTACTGAACTCAATAAGGCTTACTTTTGAGTCGCTATGTCTAGGCTTGCACTGAACTCACATTTAATTATTGAGGCATAAATTGAGGCCCTTGCAAAGGAATGGTCTTGCAGGAAGGCAGAGTACCTGCCATGCAGCTTGGAAAAGAGCGTTGAAAGGGAGTAAATGCTTCAGTACAAGTGCTGGTATGAAAAATACTTTAAAATCTAATCTGCAATGTTTCTAGTGCATGAGTTGTGCACAGAGCATGACCTTGTTGCTTCCCTTGAGGGAGGGTTTCACAATGTCCAGCTCACAGATAAATAAAGAGACTGACACATGTCTAACCTATGGGTTAGTGGCAAGCTGTGGGCCAAATCTGAACCCCAAGCAACCACACTTGGCTCTGCTATCCCTGCAAGCTTCTCTAGGGAACAGAAGTACAGAGAAGAGCAGCAGTTAACACAGGCAACAGAAATGGGCCGGCATTCAAGGTTGAAAGCTGTGCTTCGAGATCCCTGCACCATTACTAAATTAAAGTCTTTCCTAAGATGCTTACTGTCTTATCTCCCTCTCATATAGACATATAAATCTACGGCAGCACACAACCCGTGTGTTCAGAACACCTTTAAAGCACCTAAATAATCCTGGGAATTGTAGTTTGTTAAGGGTCCTGGGAATTGTAGCTCTGTGAGGGGTAGACTGCCATTCCCAGGATTTGGGGCGGGTGCGCTTTAAATGTCCTTTAAAGCAGTGTTTCCCAACCTTTTTTGGGCAAAGGCACACTTGTTTGATGAAAAAAATCTCGAGGCACACCACCATTACAGCCCCGTGACGTCAGCGCGCAGCGTCGCGCCGGGAGGGATGCATGAAAGTGTAAGTTTCAATTTTTTCCCCTCCCCTCCTGTGTAAAGGGGAATGCACTCTGCTAAGTAAAGGCACTTGCCACAGCAGCGTCAACGTCACAGCACCCACCGGCACCCAAGAGAGAAGGGGTCTCAGCAGCCCTTTTGCCAGGAAGAGGAGCAAGAACGAGAGGAGGAGGAGGAAGAGGAAGCCTTTAAGGCTTCCTTCTGCCCACTCTCTGTGAATTACCTGCCCGGAGCGGGTTTCTGGGGGGGGGCCCTGCTGCCGGTGTCCTCCCCGTCGAGTCTCGCCTTGCCCGGCGCGTGGCAGCCGCCCTTTCCCACACTCTGCCGGCTGTGCTGCCAAGCCCCGCGGCTCGGCCTGTCAGCGTTACCGGGCTCGGCGGGCGGTAATTCCCGAAGAAAGCCGGCGGCGCTTGAAGAGCTGGCAAGCCCCCATTTGCATGTCTGTTTTCCGCAGCCCTTGGAGAGGATTAAGTTCCCTCCTTCCTGCCGGGGAACCTCCAAGCTTTGGGGGTGGGGGGGAGGAGGCAGCAAAGCGAGGCAGGAAGGAGAGCGCGGCTTGGCTGGGTGAGCTTTGGCAGGGGCAGGGAATGAGAGCCGCGAGGCGGGCGCTGCGGGCGGAAGCACTGCCCGCCGAGCTCGCAGGCAGCCAGGTAGGCAGACGGCGAGAGCCCCGCGCTGGGCGGCCTCTCCTCGCCGCCGCCGCCCCGCCTCTCGCCGCCCGACTCGCCCGCCTCCCTCCCACGGAGGTAGGCTGGTGTGCCGTGGGAGGGAGGCGGGCGAGTCGGGCGGCGAGCACACGCGGGGCGGCGAGCGAGCTCCCTCCCACATCCCATCGCCGCTCGCTTCGGCCGGCCTACTGGGCTGTCGCAGGCGGAAGGCCTGCGCATGCGTGAGGTTTTCGCGCCTTCCTCCAGTAGGCCGGCTGAAGCGAGCGGCGATGGGATGTGGGAGGGAGCTCGCTCGCCGCCCTGCGTGTGCTCGCCGCCGCCGCCCCGCCTCTCGCTGCCCGACTCGCCCGCCTCCCTCCCACGGAGGTAGGCTGGTGTGCCGTGGGAGGGAGGCGGGCGAGTCGGGCGGCGAGCACACGCGGGGCGGCGAGCGAGCTCCCTCCCACATCCCATCGCCGCTCGCTTCGGCCGGCCTACTGGGCTGTCGCAGGCGGAAGGCCTGCACATGCGCGAGGTTTTCGTGCCTTCCTCCAGTAGGCTGGCCGAAGCGAGCGGCGATGGGATGTGGGAGGGAGCTCGCTCGCCGCCCCGCGTGTGCTCGCCGCCGCCGCCCTTCCTCTCGCCGCCCGACTCGCTCGCCTCCCTCCCACGGAACACAAGGCAACGTTCCACGGCACACTAGTGTGCCGCGGAACACCGGTTGGGAAACACTGCTTTAAAGGAAGGGTCTTCTCTGCAGCCTTGAGGGAGCATTCCTTCACTCTTTTGCTACAGTAGTTGCAGCACCTCTCTCTCTTCCATAAGGAGCAGTGCTCCATCCCTGTAGAGCAGAAACAGGTCTGAGAGGCAGAGGAAAGCAGAAAAGGGATTAGGGACACAAAGACACCTTTGGAACAATTCCCCCAGCAAAGGAGCAGAAAAGCAGTCCCTTTCGGAGACAGGCGCATCAATTGAGATTTGCAGGTGCATCAATTGAGATCCTCTCCCCTCTCTCTCCCGCTCTCTCTCTCTCCCCCCTACCAGTCTGTATTCTTTGCGTTCTATGACTTCTCTCTTTCCTCGCCAATGCCAATTCTGGATGTCTGAGACTGATCTCTTTCCTCCCCGAGGGCAGTTCCTGATATAGCATGCCGAAGACAAGGTGAGTAGGCAGAGGACATAGACTAGAAGAGAGGTCTCAGGCATCTTGGTGGGCTTGCAAATCCCGCTCGCAGGCTGTCTTCCTCTCCTGGCTTCTGACTCCTTCCTGGACCACCTGGCTCTTTATACCCTTCGTAGCTCCCCTTTGCATCGACGCAACATCATGACCTCGATGGAGGCCCCGCCCCTCTCACTCTGGCCCCGCCCCCTCCACTCCCTCCCCCCCTTTGCGTCCTCCTCCTCTGCCACGATTGCAGCCACCACAAAACAGCCATACGTCTGGAAGCTCAGGAATCAAGAAGACAAGAAAGTTTAAAAAGAATGGGAAATGTTTATAATGTATACACAAAATCATTGTAAACAGGTCAAAACATTAGCAGGATTTTAAATACACTTGTTGGGTCTTCATTGCGGTGGGTGGAGAAGGGACTGATTCTTCCTCATTTTCAGCCACCTTAGCTTCTGTGTGCAACGTTACTCCAGGAGATGAGTAACCTGCCTTGCACAAGGAGGAAAGTCTGGAACGGGGATGTCTTGGCGATCTGAGGTGAGATACCCAGGTAGCGGAAGTTGCCCCCAGTTCCGCTCACCCCACAGAGGCAGCCTAAGGTCCCAATCGTTTACTGTGGCAGAAGACAAGGCTTCAGTAAAACAGTTCCGGATGTTGATACATACAGCTTTTGCAGATATATACATACCAGTAGAAAGTATCTCTGCTGCTCCAGCAGTTGAAGACGTAACACAGACTCCAAATCAATACTTCCGAACAGACTCCCTCACTTCACAAGCCTGACCCCAACACACAGCACAAGACCCCGGACACAATGAGCTGATGTGCCAGAATCACTTATATGGGTGGCAATAGGCTGTTGTCATAGCAACTGGCTTGGCTGACCATGCGCCTGTTGGCTTATCTCATTCTTAGGGTGATTTACACTCATGAAGGAAATTAAACCCTTTCTTCGTGTCCAGTCTGCTGTTTATTCATGCTGGCATGTAACAGGGAAAGTGCTTTTGAAAATGAATTACAGTGGTACCTTGGTTCTTAAACGCCTTGGTACTCAAACGACTTGGAACCCAAACACTGCAAATCTGGAAGTAAATGTTCTGTTTTGCGAACTTTCTTCGGAAGTCGAAGATTCTCCGTTTTGAGTGTTATGCTTCCGATTTGAGTGCCACACTTCCGTTTTGACTGTTACGCTGATGTCTGTCTGTTTTTGCTATATATTTTTCATTTTTGCGGCTCTTTTTTGTTTTGTTTTTGTGACTGTGTGGAACCCAGTTTAGCTACTTATTGATTGATTGTGTGACTGCAGTACATTGTTTATTGCTTTCACTTTATGGATCAATTGTCTCGTTGTTTTAGGGGTTGTTTTTAAAAGTTTCTGGAATGGATTAATCCATTTTGCATTAGTTTCTATGGGAAAACAATCCCTCTGGAATAGACTTCCGGAACGGATTAAGTTTGAGAACCAAGGTAGCACTGTATCGGTATCAACAAGCAGGCAGTCATGTAAGAATAAGCCCTGCAACTAAGTTGGTGCCAAATGTCTTGCTCTGCTTTCCTTTGGACCACATCAGCAAGGCTGAGAGGGGGTCTTGTCATCTGGGCAGGGTCATTATCCACCCTGCTCAGGTTTGCACCCCAAGGAGGTCATTTCAGTGCTGCGAAGGTAGAGGCACACTCCATTGTCTCGCAAGACAGACAGATGCCAACCACTAAAATTTAATAGCTACAGAATCTCTTTCCTTGCTTCGTAGAGCAATTGCTTATCCATATCAGATTTGTATGGTTCCACAGAGCAGAACCAGTAAAATTTAATAGGTACAGAATCTCCTTCCTTGCTGCATATAGCAATTGCTTGTCCGTATCAGATTTGTATGGTTCCACAGAGCAGAACCAGTAAAATTTAATAGGTACAGAATCTATTTCCTTGCTGCATATAGCAATTGCTTGTCCGTATCAGATTTGTATGGTTCCACAGAGCAGAACCAGTAAAATTTAATAGGTACAGAATCTCTTTCCTTGCTGCATATAGCAATTGCTTGTCCGTATCAGATTTGTATGGTTACACAGAGCAGAAAAGAGGAGGTGTACCTCACTGTGGAACATACGGGTGCCTGGATATCCCCATAGGCCCTCCCTGCCGCACATAAAAAAGAGAGGTGACTGACAACTGACCCCCGTGAGATATCCAGTGCCTAGCTCCCCAGTTGCAACGTAGTGGCGGAGGATGCTTAACTCTCATCCTGTTGCAAAATGTTCAACAGCTGCATTGGAGACATTAACACGAGACTGTTGGGTGTGAAGGCTGTTTGATACCTCCATGTTTTGATTCAAGGACTGCCAATGTAGTGCCCATTGGTGAGTCAACCCTCACCAAACCTCCTCCCTCTGTTTTGCAGTGTTGTGCTTTGATTGGGCCCAAACAACTCCCCCCAACTCCGAGCAACTCCTCCTCAGGTGCCCCCCCACGCCACCCCTGCAGTGCGGTCCCCAAAGGAAGACGCTTCCCAGACCTGACACCAGCAGGGAATGACCTTAGGAACGTGGAATTAATATGCAAGGGGGAATCTTGTGAATTGCAAATGCATCAATGAACCCCTCTCAGAGGGCCCGTTGCTGCCTGGGCAGATCAGCATGGCAGATTCTGTGGAACACCTTCCCATCAGATGTCAAGGAAATAAACAACTATCCGACTTCTAGAAGACTTCTGAAGGCAGCCCTGTTTGGGGAAGCTTTTAATGTTTGATGTATTTATCGTGTTTTTAATATTCTATTGGGAGCCGCCCAGAGTGGCTGGGGAAACCCAGCCAGATGGGTGGGTATAAACAACTAAATAAATAAATAATGCAATGACAAAAGGCCAGACTCCGAAAACATGGGAAGAAGCGTATATCACATTAATTCCCAGACAAAGAACAGATTTAACGAATGTAAAGAATTATAGACCAATTTTGTTGTTAAATAATGATTATAAACGTTTTGCCAATATTCTAGCAAATAGATTTAATTTGATTTTAAATCAGGGCTTTCTTCCTGGTTGCCAATTGAAAGACAATATGAAAAACATAGTTGATATAATTGAAGATTTGGAGACAGGAATGACAAGCAAGCCGCATTGAATTTCATAGACACAGAAAAGGCATTTGACAACATTTCTTGGTACTTTATGAAGAAAAAATGGGAATTGATGGGTTTGGGGAGTGGGTTTTTGAAAGGGATAGAAGCAATTTATTCAGAACAAAAAGCGACGTTAATAGTTAATAATGTTTTGACAGATAATTTTGAAATTTCTAAAGGAACAAGACAGGGGTGACCATTATCACCTTTATTGTTCATATCAGTTTTAGAGATTCTGGTACAAAAGTTAAGAGAGACACAAGGTGTAAAAGGAATTAAAGTGGGCACAAAGGAATACAAGTTAAAAGCCTTTGCAGATGACTTGGTTAGAAGAGCCACAAGCCAGTGTAATGGAAGCATTGGAAGCAATTGAAGAGTTTGGGCAATTAGCAGATTTTAAAGCCCACACAAAAATGATGGTTAAAAGTATGAATCAGGGACAAATTAAAGAATTACAAGATAAAACAGGAATTTTGGTGGTCAAAAAGGTAAAAATTTGGGTATCTGGTTGACTCCCAAAAACATAAATCTATTTAAAGATAATTATGTATCTGTGTGGAAAGAGGTCAAAAGAAATTTAGAAATATGGGGGAGATTGAAATTGTCATTCTGGGGAAGAATCTCTGTGATAAAGATGAATGTACTACCCAAAATGTTATTCTTATTTCAGACAATCCCAGTGATTAGTGGAATAGGACAGTTTAAAGATTGGCAAAAAGCGTTGTCAAGATTTCTCTGGTGGGGAAGAAACCTAGAATAAACTTCTTACAGATAAAAGAGAAAGAGGCGGATTCTTGCCACCGGTTTTAAAGATATATTATGAAGCGTCCTGTCTGACTTGGCTAAGGGGTTGGATGAAATTAGAAAACACAGATGTATTAGATTTGGAAGGTTATGGAAACAGATTTGGGTGGCATGCATATTTGTGGTATAACAAAGTTAAATTACACAGAGGCTTCCTGAATCATGCAATAAGAAAACTGTTCTATGAAGTATGGGTTAGACCCACCATTGTGGGTCTCACCAGCAGAAGCAATTTCAGTCAAGAAGTTAAATATGAAAGACAATTGGCCTACAAATAGGGAGTTGTTAATGGAAAGTGATAAAGTGTTAAAGTGTTAAAAATGAAACCATATGATGAAACGTGTGATAAGTTAACAGGTTGGCTACAGTACCACCAAATAAATGACATATTTAAAAAAGACAAAATGAAGACTTGAGACTTCTGGATCGAAGCTGGAAACCAAATATTAGAAAGTAAAACAAAAATCCTATCAAAAATGTATGAGTTACTTCTAGAATGGTATACAAAAGATGAGGAAATTAAGGAAGTAATGATAAAATGGGCAATAGATATTGGGCATAACACTGATTTTGATAAATGATCAAGGCTATGGAGTATGAGTATGAAATTTACCGCATGCATGACAACAAAAGAAAACATAATGAAAATGATGTATAGGTGGTATTTGACTCCTACCAAATTAGCGAAAACGTATAGAATGAGAAATATGAATTGTTGGAAATGTAAGGTAAAAGAAGGGGATTTCTATCACATGTGGTGGACGTGTGACAAAGTTAAACTATTTTGGTATAGTATTTATGGTGGCGCGAGATGGATCGTCCAATTAAGAGACAACCATTTCGGGCTATTATGGACCTGCAGGGGAAGTGCCAAATAAAAAGAAATCAAAATTCTTTCAAAAATTGGAAACAGATCTTTTGGAGTTTGCAGACAAGAAGGTAATACTAATGAGAGATTTGAATTGGGTACCATCATTAGAGATGGACAGAACAATTAGGAAAAAAGACACCAAAGTAGGGAGGCTACCCTTAACCTTTTTTGATATGACGGAGACATTGGAAAGTAAAACATATGTTTGATAAACAGTTCACCTTTTTTCACATGTACATGGCAGTAGTGCCCGACTGGATGCAGTTTGGATTTCAAAATAATTAGAATCAAAAGTAAAAAAAATAATGAAATAAATCCCAGAACTTTGTTGGATCATAGTTCTATAATAATGGAAATTTCAAAAGAAACTCAATCCACCTTTAGATGGAGATTGAATGAAGATTATTAGATGACAAAAATTTGTTAGAAAAGGCAAAAAGGGTTCTGGGAGATTATTTTGAATTAAACCTCAACAATGGAACCAAACTGCAAACAGTATGGGATACTAGAAACTGTCAGTGGCCACACCTGGGAAAAGACTTCCACTAGCCGGCTAAACTAGGTGAGGGTAACTAATGGGCCTCAACCCACATTTCCCAGGATTAAACCAGTTTAAAATATGTAGTATTGATGTTCCCTGGAGGTGTCCGACTCGGAGCCTATTATGTTAAGCTCAGACCAAAATAAGACGTCAGAGGTGCACTACTGACCTGCCCTTGCCATAGTACTTTATGACAGTAACACGGAGGTTTTGCTGGGACAGAGTTCAAAGGCTCTCTCCAAACATCCGTTTTATTGCACATGTATGATGAATTGTAAAGGGACTCCTGACCGTTAAGTCCACTTGCGGATGACTCGCTTTACTGGCCGAGGGAGCCGGCGTTTGTCCGCAGACAGTTTTTCCGGGTCATGTGGCCAGCATGACTAAGTCGCTTCTGGTGAAGCAGAGCAGCGCACAGAAACGCCACTTACTTTCCCACCGGAGCGGTACCTCTTTATCTACTTGCACTTTGACGTGCTTTCAAACTGCTAGGTTGGCAGGAGCAGGTACCGAGCAACGGGAGCTCACCCCGTTGCGGGGATTTGAACCGCCGACCTTCTGATCGGCAAGTCCTAGGCTCTGTGGTTTAGAGCACAGCGCCACCCGCGTCCCTTCATGATGTTATCAGGGTGGTCACACTCCATTCCACTATCAATGCTGTTTGTGCTTGCAAAAGTTTTGGGGTAGACTCACAGTTGGGACCAGTGGCGTACCAAGGTCAGGTGGTACCCGGTGTGAAATCCCCCTCCCCCACTGAAATTCCCCTCCCCCCCTTGTCAAAAAAGCAGCACAGGCTTTTTTGTAGATGTAGATCCTGCCTTCTCACCCTCCCTCCCTCCCTCCCTCCTTCGGATAGCTGCATGCACGCATGCATGCCTGCCTGAACATGCCGTGCACCTGGGGTGCGCTGCAATCGGCGCCCCATTGGGAAGGAACATGTTATGTACTAAGCTTGGATCCTAGAACAATAGGCAAGTAGGATCCTAGAATGCAACAACTAATTGGCTTGCAGGAAAAGACCAATCAGGCTCCAGGAGGAAGTTAATCAGCCTATTAGGCTGGTAGGATCCTAGAATGCAACAACTGATTGGCCTGCAGGAAAAGACCAATCAGGCTCCAGGAGGGAAGCAGAATCAGCCAATCAGGCGGGACTCATTGTGTAAATAATGTATATAAAAGCCTGAGGTTTGGGGAACAATTCAATCACTGTTTTACAAGCTGCAATAAAGAGCCAGAAATCACTACAGGACTCTGAGTATATTTAAGAACAGGCCAGGAAAAGGAAGTAAATGGGACAGGAAGCCCCATTGCTGGCACCAATCAGCGCTGCGACCCCCACCCATCCTCAAGCCTGCGTCCCTCTCCTTGAAGCCGTCTCCCCTGAACACACCCACAGGTCACACACAGGTGACCTACTGCCCACCCAGAAAGCCCCTCCCCTCAGTTACACACCCCAAATCACACCCTCCTATCCAGTTACACACCCCAAATCACACCCTCCACACCCTCCTACACCCCCAAAATACAGATACATGGGTTTGGGGGAGTCATGGGTGGGTGGGGAGGTGATGTGACCCCCCCCTTCAAGCTGAAGGAGGGTGGCATTCAGTGCCCCTCCCAAGTCTACAGTGAGTCAGGGGAAGGGAGAGCAGCAGCAGCTGCTTTGCTGCTTTGCCACTTGCTGGGTTTGGGGGAGTTGCGGGGGGGGGGGGCTGTGCCAAATGGTACCCCTCTTTAGTCTGACACCCGGTGTGGCCCGCACCCCTCGCACCCCCATTGCTACGCCCCTGCTGAAGGATAAAATGATAAACCCAGAAGGAAAAGCATATGCTTACCCCATTGGAAAAACGATGGCCAAGCTCAAGCAAGTCTGTGATTGGAGATGCATGCATCGCAGATGTTGTTGTTGTTGTTTAGTCATTTAGTTGTGTCCGCCTCTTCGTGACTCCATGGACCAGAGCACGCCAGGCACTCCTGTCTTCCACTGCCTCCTGCAGTTTGGTCAAATTCATGCTGGTAGCTTCGAGAACACTGTCCAACCATCTCGTCCTCTGTTGTCCCCTTCTCCTTGTGCCCTCCATCTTTCCCAACATCAGGGTCTTTTCCAGGGAGTCTTCTCTTCTCATGAGGTGGCCAAAGTCTTGGAGCCTCAGCTTCAGGATCTGTCCTTCCAGTGAGCACTCAGGGCTGATTTCCTTCAGAATGGAGAGCTTTGATCTTCTTGCAGTCCATGGGACTCTCAAGAGTCTCCTCCAGCACCATAATTCAAAAGCATCCATTCTTCGGCGATCAGCCTTTTTTATGGTCCAGCTCTCACTTCCATACATCACTACTGGGAAAACCATAGCTGTAACATAGCATAGCATCGCAGATATTGCCACCCAAGTTGGAAAGTGCTTCTTTTCTATATTTGAAAGAGGAAGGGAGGATGTAAAGAGGAAGCCCTGGGCAAGAAGATGGGGATTTTAGCTTCAACAGGAGCCCTCGCCCCCAGCCTATCAATACCTGTATATGATCCTTCAAGCCAATTGATTTGGTCTTCTTTCTTCCAAAGAAGGGAACAAACAGCAAGTGACGATGACATCGGGAGGTGCTTGACTCAGAGGCTTTTGGGGTCAGGCAGGGCTGCCGCTTGGTGGCGCAGAACGTGCTTTCTGTGCATATGCAGACTGCTGTAGGCTGTCTACACATGTTGCCAGCTTGAAATGAAGCCGTGCTGTTCATTTTCTCAATTCGGATCAAAGCTGGTCTGGGGTGGGGGTGAGCAAATGCAGCATTTCGTAATAAAACCACAGCACAGAGACGGATTGTGGCCAACGCTGTGTGTACGCCGCTTCCCAAATCGTCATCCGGAGCACACTGGATGAAGAACCAATGGAAATGTGAGCACAGCATCATGCTCAACCCTTCACACCTTCCTATCTCCTTGCATCTGAGGTGACTTGTACTGGCAGGCATCGATCCATAGGCATAGCAAGCAACACTTACTAGCATCTTCTGCTTGTTCAGGCATCCCTCGACCTTAATGGAGTTGAGATCGCGGCTTGGCTTGCTTCCTTGAGTCTTCCGTTCTGGAGCCACCTGCTCTGCTGGTGCTGCTTCAGTGCACAATGAGAATAAGAAGAGCTTGACCGCTGGATCAGGCCAAAGGTCCATGTCTCTTCTCAGAGGGGCCTGCAAGCAAGGCAGGAGTGCCACTGCGCTCCCTACGCCATGCTTCTGATTCCTAGCGACTGGTATTCAGAGGCCTACTGTCTCTGACAATGGAGGGACAATGTAGTGGCCACTGACACTCATCCTCCATGCAATGGTCTAACTCTCCTTTTAAAGTCATCTAGGTTTGTGGCCATCATTGTCTCCTGTGGAAGGGAGTTCCAAAGTTTAACTATGTGCTGTGTGAAGTAGGACCTCCTTTTGCCTGTCCCAAATCTCCCAAATCCTCTTCACTGAGTGGCTCTGCATTTCATCCAGTTGCAGATATATATCTATTCCCTTGCAGTCTGTCTGATCAGAGTCTTATCAAAGCAAGGCTTGCCAGTGGGGAGATGAGTCGATCAATGGCGCCGTAAGTTGGATTTGCAACTTTCCTGCCCTCTCAGTCTAATGATGTCATAACAGCGGAGTAGATAACAGAATATCCTACATTACCCTCTGAATCTCATCCCTAATGAGTTGCCTTTTAATAGTCCTCACAATTTAAAGCCGGTGACCTGAACGTTCTTGAATTCACAAGCGAGGAGCGAGGTCCTCTTTGACCTCTGAATCTGACCTCCTGCGCCCCGTTTAAGTGCCAAATATTAAGGCACAAGAGAGCAGGTAGCAAGATTGCTTCCTGGACAACGGTTAAGAGCCTGCTGGTCAATTAGGAAAGCTAAAAGTGCATTACAGAGCGAAGGCGTTCAATGCGGTTAAGATTTTCAAGTCCTTGTCCGCAGCTGCAGAGTTGATGAAAGTGCTAACTGACTCTAACGAAGGTCAGGCAAAAAGGAACAGGTATGGCAGCAACAGCTATTAGCCCCGGTTTCATTAATAGTCAGTATTTCTCATTTATATTCAGCATCACAGTCATCGCACCCTTGAAGAAGAAGAACCAATCCTCTCCCAGTAGGCCACTCTAAACCTTGTTTGTAAATATGTGTGTAACAGCAATCATGGTAGCCCATGTGGACCACTAGGTTTGGAAAGTTGGGCAGATCTCCTTTTGCTACACCAGGATGGGAAGCCTCAGGCGAAAGGGACAATTGCACCACTTAAGTCCTCTATCTGTCCCTCAAAGTCTCCCTAAGCCAGATATAGTGGTACCTTGGAAGTTCATTCCAAAACCAAGGTGTGCTTTCCCATAGAAAGTTATGCAAAATGGATTAATCCGTTCCAGACACTTTTAAAAACAACCCCTAAAACAGAATAGAATAGAACAGAATTTATTATTTATACCCCGCCCATCTGGCTGGGTTTCCCCAGCCACTCTGGGCAGCTTCCAACAAAATATCAAAATACCGTAATACATCAAACGTTAAAAGCTTCCCTAAACAAGGCTGCCTTCAGATGTCTTCTAAAAGTCTTGTAGTTGTTGTTCTCTTTGACATCTGGTGGGAGGGCGTTCCACAGGGTGGGTGCCACTACCGAGAAGGCCCTCTGCCTGGTTCCCTGTAACTTGGCTTCTCGCAGTGAGGGAACCACCAGAAGGCCCTTGGTGCTGGACCTCAGTGTCCAGGCAAAATGATGGGGGTGGAGATGCTCCTTCAGGTATACTGGGCTGAGGCCATTTAGAGCTTTGAAGGCCAGCACCAACTCTTTGAATTGTGCTCAGAAACATAGTGGGAGCCAATGTAGGTCTCTCAGGACCAGTGTCATGTGGTCTTGGCGGCCGCCCCGAGTCACCAGTCTAGCTGCTGCATTCTGGATTAGTTGTAGTTTCCAGGTCACCTTCAAAGGTAGCCCCACGGAGAGCACATTGCAGTAGTCCAAGCGGGAGATAACCGGAGCGTGCACCACTCTGGCGAGGCAGTCCGTGGGCAGATACAGTCTCTGCCTGTGTACCAGATGGAGCTGGTAGACAGCTGCCCTGGACACAGCAATTTAACATGAATTTTACTCTCTAATGAGACCATCGATCCATAAAATGAAAGCAATAAACAATGTACTGCAGTCATACAATCCATCAATCAGTAGCTGAACTGGGTTCCACACAGTCACACACACACACACACACACACAGAGAGAGAGAGAGAGAGAGAGAGAGAGAGAGAGAGAGAGATCCAAAAACAAAAACACAAAACAAATAGCAAAAACAGACAGACTGCAGCGTAACACTCAAAACGGAAGTGTGGCACTCAAAATGGAGCACGTTCAGCTTCTGAAAAAAGTTTGCAAACCAGAACACTTACTTCCGGGTTTGCAGTTGTTTGAGTACCAAGGCGTTTGAAGAACCAAGATACCACTGTACAACACTCCTCATCCTTGCTTGCATCCTCCTTGAAGGTTTTTGCCTGGCTGGAATATGTCATCGAATGTTTCTTCCTTGCCTGTGTGGAAGACAGAGAGTGATGTGTCGGACTGGGGGGCAGGAATAGCCATAGAAGCACAGAATTGTACAGTTGGAAGGGACATCAAGGGTCAGCTAATCTAGGGTACCTTTGTACTGGCCGAATACAGGGCAGGGTGGGGCAGGGAAGTTGGGAAGGTGATTTATTCTTTCTCCATCTGGTGCTGATATGACTTCAAAGCAAGTCATTACAATCTATTGTGGCCTAACAGGATGGCCCCAGCACACTGATGTGTGGGGAGGATTAAGGGACTGGTAGGCATTGGGGACCAACCTGAGTCGTTTTTGCATTTAACAGCGAACCTACCTAATTCACACTTTCTGAAACAAGAGAACCGTCCTTCAAAATGTGCACTTTTCCAAATTTTGCAATGTAGCCCAAGTAATGCATGCAAAAATGGATATCCTAGGGTTAGGTGTGCATATATTGGTGAAAATAGCGTACAGAAATGCACTTAGGGAAAAGACAAACCTGTTACTGAAGTTCTCACCCTGGGCCAGCAGGGGGGTACTGTAGATAGTTATGCAAATGAAGGATCGAAAGTGACGTTCAGTGATTGGATAGTTTTAGAAAGTTGCAACAGTTACGTTGTTCTGGAGCTCTATATAAGCAGGCTGACTGAGCTCTCCAGTTCAGTTCTGTTCTGGCTTCTGAATAAACAAGAGCTGTTTGAAGAATCACTGTGTCGTCTGATATGTTCGCCCATAACTTAACAAAACCTATGGTTGTGTACAGTATATGCGGCAAAACGGCATACGAAAATGTGTTCTGTTGTGAGAAAATCAGCCTAAAAAGCTGAAAAGTTTTGCTGAGAACTTTAAAACAATAAGAAATAAAATTGCAAACTGAGAGAAATTGGAATTGACAGATCTGTCCGTCCCTAGCAGAGGAAAGGGGCAAAGGGTACAATGGTTGCACATCCTTCTTCAAACTTGCAATGTGGAGATATCAGGAACAGGGCCTATTCCATTTTACAGATCTTAAGTTGTAGAGAGGCTGCAGAGAGTTAGATTTGAAATCCCTTAATTCTGAGAGTTGACCCTACCAAGCTACAAGAACTCATCTGACTTGGAGTGAACTAGCTCCTTATTTTTATCCAAGGGGGTGAGAGGAATGGCTTACCCAATTTTTTCATTTATGCCAACCCATTTCTAGTAAACTGCATGCACGGTAACGCTAACCGGAACGGATTCTATACTTCAGCAGCCTAAGAAGAAGTTAAGGCCACTCTTTGTGCACCATCTACTGGTTCAGTAGACACACTCTGTGCATAGCAACAACTTCTTGACTTCGGCAAAGAGATCCAAAATAACTATAAGCCCTCTTTGGAGAACGCCTGGCCTGAAACGAAAGTTTCAGGAGCATTAGCACAAGTGGTTTAAATGTTTTTAATCGCCCTAAGTATGTTACTATTTTATTTTTAATAGTACGGCTTTACCACTTTGGTGTTTGCCGTCCTAGGCTCCTTTGGCAGACACAACCATAAACTTAGAAGGGACCATGAGGCTCATTGTTATGTACTGAGTTGAATAGGATCCAAAATGCAGCAGTCTGATTGGTCCTAGAACAATAGGATTCAGAATGCAGCAGTCTGATTGGTCCACAGGAGCCACCCAATCCAGCTCCAGGTGGAAGTGAATCCGCGACCTGATTGGCCTACAGGAGAATCCCGGAATTAGCCAATCACGTGGGGCCCATTGTGTAAACAATGTATATAAAGCAGACATTCTGGGGGAACTCCCATTCCTCCTCACCACTATGAGCTGAATAAAGAGCATGAAATCCACTCTCCACTTGGAGTATATTTCACTCATCCTAGTCCAAGCCATTGCAATGCAAGAACCTTTTGCCCAACATGGGGCTCAAACCCACAACCTTGTGTTTAAGAGCCTCACGCTCTAGCCACTGAGCTATTCCAACGGGAAATCTTAAACATTTTCATTGTCTCCACTAGAAGCTGAGTTTTTAGTGTTGGCAGGCCCAAGCTGTGGAACACTCTTCCAGAAGAGACAGCCCTAGGCACCATTTAAATTTTTAAAAATGTATTTCTACCATTTAAAATATCATTTTGTACTGTTTTCATGCTGTTTTATATTTTACTGTATATATTGCTGCACACTGACATCTTATATTGTATGAACAGGTGATATGTATGGGTAAATACCGTATTTTTCGCCATATAGGACGCACTTTTCCCCCTCCAAAAATGAAGGGGAAATGTGTGTGCGTCCTATGGGGCGAATGCAGGCTTTCACTGAAGCCTGGAGAGTGAGAGGGGTCGGTGCGCACCGACCCCTCTCGCTCTCCACGCTTCAGGAAGCTATCCGCAAGCTGTGGGAGCCTGCAGGAGTTCCCGCCGGGCTCGCAAGGCTTGCGGGCAGCAGCCTGCAGCCCGAAGCACGGGGCACGCTCCAGAGCGCACCCCGGGCTTCGGGCAGATATCGGGCAGCCACACAAGCTCGGAGGACAGCGGGGAGTCGGAGCGCCGCCATCCCGCTGTTCCCCGACCTGGTTTGGAGGCTGTCAGCCTCACAAGCTCGGAGGACAGATATCCGCAAGCCTGGGGAGACCGGTGCGATTTCCTGCCGGGCTCCCTAGGCTTGCGGATAGCAGCCTGTTCTGGGGGCTGGGGTCGGGGGAAGCTTGGGCATCCCCCACCCCAGCCCCGCGCCTGGGGGGGAAATAATTTTTTTCCCTTTATTCCCCCCCCCAAAAAAAACTAGGTGTCCTATGGGCCGGTGCGCCCTATGGGGCGAAAAATACGGTACTATTACTGTACTGGGACGCGGGTGGCGCTGTGGGTTAAACCACAGAGCCTCTTGGGCTTGCCAATCGGATCGAATCCCTGCGATGGGGCGAGCTCCCATTGCTCGGTCCCTGCTCCTGCCAACCTAGCAGTTCGAAAGCACAAACTGCAAGTAGATAAATAGGTACTGCTCTGGCGGGAAGGTAAACGGCATTTCCATTCACTGCTCTGGTTCACCAGAAGCGGCTTAGTCATGCTGACCACATGACCCGGAAGCTGTACACCGGCTCCCTTGGCCAATAAAGCGAGATGAGCGCCGCAACCCCAGAGTCATCCGTGACTGGGCCTAATGGTCAGGGGTCCCTTTACCTTTACTATTACTGTATTAAATAAATAGATCTAATAATAATGGGTGGTGTTTGTGCTTTCCACAAGCAGATGTCCTCCTAAAATGGCAGGAGATTTTTTCCGAGAGGGCTATGGTCCAGGCCAGAGTCTCACACAGATCAGATCTCCCCAAAATCCAGGGGGAAAGTATGTCAGATCTCCCGAAAGCCCAACGAAAAGTATTCATATTCTCCTCCCCAACCTCGGGTGACATCAAAGACTTCTTCAATTAGGGAGAACTCTTGGCCTTTGATGCATCTTCCACCCAGTTTGGAACGAAACGGGAGAGAAAATTGCCCATATTTCAGTGGCCTCACATCTGCGACCTTGTCTTATTAGACGTGACACTTGGCGTGAAGAGCAATGCCTTGTGCTTTTTAAGGGAAATGAGTAACAAGGGCTATAGCACGGCTCAACAGGCCTGTCCACCAGTATATATATACCTACGGCCGTAAGGGCAAAAACCAGAAGGACCTTCTCCATTCCTGCTCCTCAAGAGAAGCAGCTGGTGGCAACCAGGACGACCATGTCTTACAATATGCTAGCCTTCTGCTTGGTTTGGCTCCTGGCTCTCTCTTCGGCTTGCTACATCCAGAATTGCCCCATTGGAGGGAAGCGCTCCCTTCTGGACATGGAAGTCAGAAAGGTAGGACATGGCGGGTTTACGGCAAGGTGGGAGAGGGCTTTGGCTCAGTGTTAAGAGGATCCGCATGCAGAAGACTGCAGGTTCAATCCCTGGGCTCTCCATATCAGACTGGGAAAGAATTCTGTCTGTTGGTGTGTGGGTGTGTTTGTGTGTGTGTGTGTGTGCTTTAAATGCATGGTTTGCATGCCATCCGAACCACTTCAACTGTAAACATCGCCAGACATTGGATTATGTAAACCAGACTTGGATGAAGCTACATTTCCCCCGTTTTGTGCCCCACACCAGTGCATCTCCTGCGGGCCAAGAAACAGAGGGCATTGCTTTGGTCCCAACATCTGTTGCGGGGAAGAACTAGGCTGCTACTTTGGCACAGCAGAAACCATGAGATGCCAGGAAGAAAACTTCCTCCCAACGCCTTGCGAGTCTGGAAGGAAGCCGTGCGGCAACAGCGGAGGGACCTGCGCCGCATCAGGCATCTGCTGCAACAATGGTGAGGACATCTCTCCATCAGAAACCCGCCCTTTTCCTTTTCTTTTAAAAATATATATTTTTTATTTTATATTTTTATAAAATAACCAACACATAACAAACAAAATACAGAGCCCTCTTTCCCCCCCCCTATGACTTCCCTCAACTTCCTTTTCTGGTTTTTTGCATAATAACTTCTCCTGCACCTTACTTTGTTTTATCTTAATACTGAGTTCTCTATATTACTTGTTGTTGTACTCTTATCTTATTTGACAACCTCTTTCTATATTTGTTTTAGTTGATTGTAAGTGTTCACTCAAACCCTGTCAGTGAGTCCATCTCTTTCCATTGTTTCTGTATATACAACATGAATGGTTCCCATTCTTTTTTAAAGTCTCTACAGTATTGTCTTTTTCTCCAAGTCTTCCCGTCAGTTTTGCCATTTCAGCATATTCCATCAGCTTTCCTTGCCATTCTTCTTTTGTTGGAATTTTGTCGCTTTCCCATTTTGGGGCTAACAATATCCTTGCCACGGTTGCAGCATACATGAAAGGTTTATTCTTCTCTTTTGGCTGAAACCCGCCCTTTTCACCTATAACATTCATTGCAATGCTGTCCGTATCTGTGCAGCGCCATGTGATTTCCAGCACTTGTGCTTTCCACAGTGCGCATATCGCCCTTTTTGCTTTTTCAAGTAAGCGCGGTTTGGTTTCTGATAGTTGGAAATTCCTGTGGGCATAGAAAATTGCTGCTGCTACAGCTGCTGTCAAGCCTGCTGTTAAAGGGTCGAGGGTGAACATGGAAAGCATAGCGCCACATCACATCTCTGCTCGGCTACATAAAGCCAGTTTAGATGTGGGTAGGACCTATGTTCTTGTGCAGAGGTTGAAGTCAACATGTGGGTGATGGGGATGGGAACCCCAGGAATGGTTCTGATACCCCATTTATATGCATTTTAAACATTCACAAATTGCTACCGTGAAACAGGAATACATGCAGCTTTCTTGCAGTGAAATGATATTTTTGAATGAAAAGTGGCTTTTCTTAGAATCATAGAACTGCAGAGTTGAAGGGAACCCAAGGGTCATCTAGTCCAGCCCCTTGCAATGTAATTACTTCTTAGCACAAGGTTACCAGATTTTTTTTCAATGAAGCCGGGGACACTTTTCAGGATTTTGTCAGGGGACTGATTTGTAAATCTGGGGACTGTCCCTGGGAAACGGGGATGTCTGGTAACCTTATCTTAGCAACTAGTTGATGCCAGCCTAAGCAAATCAACATTACCCCGCTCCCCCTTATGTGATGCCGAGGAGCATGAAAGAGTGATTGAAATGCCCAAGAGTTGCCTAGAATACTGTTTTCTCAATTTTACGTTTCCCATTTCCCTTTTGACAACTGTTGGGGACTAAGGCTTGGGCAGCTGAAAGGGACCAGAACTCTCTTGATGAGGTGTGGGGAACCATCAGGAACAAGAGCAGGGGGCGGGGGGTTGCAAATGCAGCCCTCTAAGCCTCTCTGGCCCTTGGGTCTCTCCCCAGCCCACACCTGCTCCCCAATCCTGCTTTGAACCCTTCTTGAATGTTTTTGCACGGCAGGAATGTTCCTCGATGATGCCTCTTGCTTGTGTGGATGGAGAATAGAGAGGGGGGTATGTAAGAAACTAGGGATGCGGGTGGCGCTGTGGGTTAAACCACAGAACCTAGGACTTGCCAATCAGAAGGTCGGAGGTTCGAATCCTCGCCGGCTCCCTCGGCCAGTAAAGCGAGATGAGCGCCACAACCCCAGAGTCGGCCACGACTGGACCTAATGGTCAGGGGTCCCTTTACCTTTTTATGTGAGAAACTAGCCAACTGTAAAACTAGCCAAAGGTAAAATCTACATGCACCGCCCCACCCACTTTTGCTTGTTGCCCCTGGAAGTTGACTACAAGAAAATGCAGCCCTTGCCTTTAAAAGATTCCCCCTGGAATTCCAGAGATATATAACCAGAAAGCAATTTGCTAAGCTGCCTCTGTGTGTCTCCTCCAATCATGCAGGCAACACTTCTCCCCTCTCAAGATGTTGGCAGGTGCTACTCAAATTTTGGCACTACAGTGGTACCTCGGGTTACATACGCTTCAGGTTACAGACTTCGCTAACCCAGAAATATTACCTCAGGTTAAGAACTTTGCTTCAGGATGAGAACAGAAATCGTGCTCCGGTGGCGCGGCAGCAGCGGGAGGCCCCATTAGCTAAAGTGGTGCTTCAGGTTAAGAACAGTTTCAGGTTAAGAACGGACCTCCAGAATGAATTAAGTTCTTAACCTGAGGTACCACTGTACAGACAGCTGTCCAGGTAGTCTCTGTTGTTGGGCTGCCTCAGTATGCAAACTGCCATGGGCAGATCTGTTCCTATGAAGATCAGAAACGGCCACAAAAGACGTGGCCCATGTTGGTTTCTTTTGACGAATTTCCTTGCCATTTCAGAGGGCTGCACGGTAGACTCTGCCTGTGACCAAGAATGAGAAGACAACAAGGAACAAGGATCACGTGAATCCACTTTTTGATTATGAACTTGCAGGCAACACCAGTGGGACACGTCAAGTACGCATGCTGGATGCCAACGGCCGACAAACTTGTGCAAATTAAAAGTTGCATATCAGCAACAGAAGTCTATGATTTGTGTTCTCCTGGCTTTTCAATAAAGTTCTATTAGCATGTCTATTGCTTATGTCACTGTTCGTCTGCTTAACAATATGGCATGGAAGGGGGATACATTTGTTTATTCATTCATTTACTTGGGTCATTGTTTGCCTGTTGGCAAAAAAAAAAAAAGTCCGCCAAGACTACCATAAAAAGATTTTTAAAGCACACATTAAAACAGTAAAATGTATTGTTGCAAATTCTCAAAAAATGCTACAAATTGCAGCAAGAACTAGTCACAATTCCAACCAATCTCAACCTCCCAAGGCTTGGTGGAATAGAAAGGGCCTTTTTCAAGAGCCCACATAGTGCAGGGTAGAATAGGCAATGATCAGCAGCTAAAAAAGGGCTTTTAGCAATGTGTAATATTTGGAGGGAGGCGAGGTAACAGGCAGTGTAAGAACACAAGTACACAACAATGTCCCCATTCCCTCTGAAATGTTGGAGTGCATGGAAGAAACACTTCGTAAAGGAAAGCGTGGCGGCTCTCTGAGGTAATAACAATAACCCTTTGACGGGGCCTTCTTGGTAGTGGCTCCCCACTTGTGCAAGGCTTTCCATCATTCTTAACATTCAGGAGAAATTTTTAAAGCAGGCACTTTGGAAAATTCTGTTCCCGGCATCCTTGGAATTATTAGCTGTGAGGATATATTACTGTTTAATTTTGTTATTCTTATTTTTAATTGTACTGCTTCGTTGTTTGCCACCCTGGGCTCCTTTGGTAGGACAGCAGATGAGAATAATGCTAATACTTTAGTAAATAATAATACCCGTGAGGAGGACCAGGAGCCGAGGCATGGTTGCCCCTCTCATTTTATTTTATTATTTGCTGCATCCCACCTTTTCTCCTCCAAAGAGCTCAAGGGGGGCTACATGCCTCTCCCCACTCATTTAATCCCACACAACCTTGCAAGGCAGGTTAAACGCTTAACTTGAGTGACAGGGAAGAGGAACTACATTTCCCATCACGCCCACACCCTACTTCCGGTGCCCTGCCCGCCCTCCAGCAGATGAGGCGCCGTCTTTCCCGCTCATTTCCTTGATTGACAGCGAGAGGGAGGACTACGTTTCCCGTCATGCTCACGCCTTATTTCCGGTGTCCTGCTCACCCTTCCTTCCGCCTGCCTTTATTTCTGAGGTAGGCCGCACTCGGGTCTCACCCGCCTCACAGACCCAGCAAATACGGGGCCTAATAGCAGAAGAGGGGAGTGGCGAAAGCGAGAAAACCACCCGTAGCCCGGGTCTACTTCCGGTGTGTAGGCCACAAGGAATCGAGTTGAGGAGGAAGACTCCATTTCCCATCGTGCCTCAATCCCACTTCCGGTATTCAGCCGCTCGTGAGGCAAAAGACCGCGAGGAAACTACATTTCCCATACTGCCCCAGTCCAGCTTCCGGCGTGCGGACTTTCCCCTCAGGATTTTGCTTCCTCTCTAACTGCCGCGGCCGCCGGGATGCTTCGCGGACTGGTCCCCTTCTCCGGCCGGGGCGGCCTTCTGGGCCGGAGCCTGGCGCCGCTCCTGGCCGCGCCTTCGCGGGGCCGCAAGACGCGCCACGACCCCCCGGCCAAATCCAAAGCCGGCAGGGTCAAGGTGCCGCCGCCCGTCGACCCGGCCGAGCTGCTGGTGGTGCTGGGCCGCTACGAGCGCTATAGGCGGGTCATGACCGCCCTCAGGTGAGGCGCTGGGGAAGCCTGTCACTCAGCCCGGCCGGCCAATCAGGGCAGCCGGCGGGCCCGTGGAGGCGGGGACCTCGAGGGGGGGGGAGTCTGGGGGGTGCGAGTGGCGGGAAGGGTTCTGGTTCTTCTCCCTTTCTCTGCTACGCCAATTTATTTAGATTCATGTAGGTAAGTAGCCGTGTTGGGCTGACGCAGTCGAGATAAATTTTAAAAATTAAAAAAATTAAAAATTAGTCCAGTAGCAACTAAAAATTAGTCCAGACCAACTAAGTTCTTGGGAGAAAAGCAATGACAAACCTAGACAGCGTCTTAAAAAGCAGAGACATCACCTTGCCAACAAAGGTCCGTATAGTCAAAGCTATGGTTTTCCCAGTAGTGAAGTATGGAAGTGAGAGCTGGACCATAAAGAAGGCTGATCGCCGAAGAATTGATGCTTTTGAATTATGATGCTGGAGGAGACTCTTGAGAGTCCCATGGACTGCAAGAAGATGAAACCTCTCCATTCTGAAGGAAATCAGCCCTGAGTGCTCACTGGAAGGACAGATCCTGAAGCTGAGGCTCCAGTACTTTGGCCACCTCATGAGAAGAGAAGACTTCCTGGAAAAGACCCTGATGTTGAGAAAGATCACACAAGGAGAAGGGGACGACAGAGGATGAGGTGGTGGGACAGTGTTCTCGAAGCTACAAACATGAGTCTGACCAAACTGCGGGAGGCAGTGGAAGACAGGAGTGCCTGGCATGCTCTGGTCCATGGGGTCACGAAGAGTCGGACACGACTAAACAACAACAGCAACAACAACAAAAGTTTGTTCTGGATATAAGCTTTTGTGTGCATGAACACTTCTTCATGAATCTAGAATCATGGAAGAATCTAGAATCTCCATGAATCTAGAATCATGGAAGGCAGCACATTGAGCCGCATGAAATGGAAGTCCATGGTGTCCTGAAGAAGTGTGCATGCGAACGAAAGCTTGTACCCAGTACAAACTTAGCTGGTCTCTAAGGTGCTACTGGACAGAAGTTGGATGACCACCAGTCACATTGATTTAGTTGAGATTCCTGCATGGTAGGGGATTCCATGATTTATATATTAAATGTGCATACCGCCCTTCATCTGAAGAGTTCAGGCAGTTCACAGCATAAAAATACAAGATAAAAACACAACTGCACAAACATAAGTTCTGAATGATTGATAGGCATTCATCAGGGTTGGGGGACCTGCGATGGGAGTTGTAGTCCAGTGCCATCTGGAGGATCACAACCCTGCATATGACACATGGGCCCCTTGTGACTCTTGCCTCTGCAGGGACGATATCAGTAACAAAGGAGCAGCTGCTTTTTTAACATTCCCTCCTATGCTTTCTACCAGAGGCGAGTTCAAAGAAGAGGTGCTGCGGAAACATTATGCAGAGAAGTATGGGGAAGTGTGGAAGAAGAGAGAGGAGGCTGCTAACAAGGAGCATCAAGAGCTGATGGCCTGGAATGACGCAGAGAACAGACGTCTACGGGAACGGAGGTGAGCATGGCACGTCTCTCGATTTTTAAATCTGCTGTTGATTTCGTTACTCTTCTTGCTTTTTTGTGTGTGTGCTAATAGCCACTTGGCCTTTGGCTCTTTCTGCTGTGTGGAGAGCAGCAAGTGCTAAGTTCCTTCTGTGTCCCTAACCCCAGGGAGGAGCGCCTCCGAAAGGAAGAAGCAGCTGATCAAGAACGCCGACGGCAAGGAGCCCAGAATCGGGCTACCTATATGGAAGAAATTCTCAAGGAGAAGGAGAAAGAGGTGCTCCAGTTGCAGGTAGGGAAGCCGGCATTGCTGCAAACAGCTGCCTTCACTTTGACGCTTCTTCCGTGGAGCAATCTTTTTGCTACTGCGGACTGGTTAAATGACAAAATGCTACCTAGTTTTGGTGATGCTTGGGGGACACAAAATAAAAGAGAAAGTTCATAAGAGAACAGCCAGGGCTCCAACCAGGGTCCTTTGGCTATTGTTTTAGGTTACCAGAGGAGGGTGTGGCTGGGTTAACAGTGGTAGGAGTCCAGGTACAGTGCTGGGGGTTTTTACTCAAGGCCACTGCTGCCTTTTCTCCAACACTTTGGGCGCTGATGCAATGACAAAAGACTTGAAACGGACAACCCTGTGTGTTTGGAGTGTTGTTCAGGGGGAGAAATACTGTATTTGTAAAATGCCTTCTTTTCCTCTTTTGCTGATGCAGGAAGAAGCCAAGAACTTCATCACCCCTGAAAATATAGATGAGCGGATTGAGGAGTGCCTAGACAACCCTCGCAACTACAATTTTGCCATTGATAAGGAAGGAAGGATAGCCAAGCGGAGCCTCTTGCCTTAGCAACTCATACCAGAGGAGCCTGGGCGTCCTGGTATTCCCTGCCAGAGTGGTTGAGTGTCCTTTCCATCCAGCTGCCAGAATCACTTTGAGGGGACCAGCACTGGCTTGCTCAACTTCATCAATAAGACTGCTTTGAGACATTCACCCTGAAAGATGTATATCTTTGGGGTTTTATACTTCCAGAACATTGGTGCCCTTCTTGAAGACTTTGTTGCCGTAATAAAATATTGGGTTTCTCTTAGAGGTTTCATTCGCTATGTCCTGAGCATTTTAAAGGTTTATGGCAAAGAGGGGCCACAAAACGTCTCAGTGAGGATTGGGCACAGAATGGTGAGTGACCATTGGGGAGGAAGCTTGCAAATGGGGGTGGAACAGGGTGGATTCTCGTTCTCAGGCTAACCAAACACTGATTAGTGCACATACGGCAATGTGAGTGGCAAAGAGAGCATATTACAGCTTGGTACCTGATTGGGAGATATCTTTTGGATAGTTCAGAAGGGGAAGGATCCCTGGAGCTCTTGAGGGCTGACCTTGGCCAATTGGCTGCACATTTTGAGTATAAAGTAGCTCAGCTTCTGAGAGACTTTGACTCCACAGTTGTTGCAGTTCCAACTGAAGCACCAGGAAAATTATGTTCAGCCCTCGGAGTTATGCTGTGGGCCCTGTTTTATCCCCAATGCTATCTAATATCTATATGAAGCCATTAGAAGTGGCCCTCCATATCTTGCTAGACTAGAACTTCTGTGCTATACAGTGGTATCTCGGGTTACATACACCTCAGGTTACAGACTCCACTAACCCGGAAATAGCACCTCGGGTTAAGAACTTTGCTTCAGGATGAGAACAGAAATCGCGCAGCAGTGGCATGGCAGCAGCGGGAGGCCCCATTAGCTGAATTAACTGAAGTGGTTCTTCAGGTTAAGAACAGACCTCCAGAACGAATTAAGTTCTTAATCCGAGGTACTGGCTGCGGTTGATGGAACAGCAGGTTCCCCATCCATGGTCTGACGGTACAAAACACTCTTTGGAAAATCCCCTTCTCGCTTCCAAACTACTTGCAATCAGAAGCATGCAAGAAGAGCTTACAGAATAAGACCAAATGCCCATCTAGTCCAGTAGAGCCCGAGACTCTTATTAGTCTCAGGGTCTTGGGTTCGTGCCCCACATTGGACAAAATATTCATGCATTGCAGAGAATTGGACGAGATGATTCGCGCGGTCCCTTCCAACTCTACAGTTCTTTGATTCTATGCTCACAGTGGCTAACCAGATGCCTATGGGAAGCCCCCTTGCAGGACATGGGTGCAACAGCAGTCTCCCCACTTGTGATTCCCAGCCACTGCTATTGAGAGGCATTGTGTTACCTTGGCTAGCAGCCATTAATAGCCTTACTCTCAATGAATTTGTCTTGCCCTCTTTTCAAGCCTTTCAACCTGGTGGCCGTCACTAGGTCTTCTGAGAGAGATTTGACCGTTTAACCATGTGTCGTGGGCCATGCTTCGAATTTCTCTGTAACTTTAGATTAAGTGGCCTGCAAAGTGCATCTTAACACCTGCAAATGGTGATGTGTCTTTGGGCACACATGCAGAGTGCAAACACAGATGTGTGTGTAGCAAAATAAAGTATTTTATTCAACATAATTGAGTTTTACAAGTACATAAAGAGAACTCCCTGCAAATCTCCATTCTGACTGGACAACAGTAAACACAAATGCTTTTTTCAGTCACTAGAGTAGTACGTTCACATGCTGGGAATTTGAGCAAAGACTGCTACAGTGTTCTTGAGAATTTAACAATGGGCTGGGCACATCACTCCCACAAACAACACGTTAAGCTGAAGAGGAGGGGAGGGTCATCTGTTCAGATGCAAAACGTTTTCCAAAAAACATGCAAAGGGGCATCATTTTTTCTTCTGAAGTTGTCTTGCTAGCATGTCAGCCTGTTAAAATGAACGCAACAGCATATCAGCAATAAGGAATTGAATGTTCCAGAGTGAGCAAGGATCTACTTCGGTCTGAAAACATCTTAGCAGGGAGCAGATGCAGAACTAGTCCCCATGCATGCAAATACTAGCTAAATGATTCTGTTGAAAAGGGTTGTGCATGAAAAAGATGTAGCATGAGAAAATATTCCGTGATCAGTGTCTGAACTGTGGAGACGCATGCATGGCAAGTTGCCACCTGGTATGTCAACAAAATTAGGCTGGAGTAGGGGAGGTCAGTTAGCAGCTATTAGTGCATGCTGTACTCCTTTCCTACAGACCCTCAGGTGTTAAGATCTGCACAGGAAGGCCCTCTTGTTGGTATTATTATTATTAAAGGTAAAGGTACCCCTGCCCGTATGGGCCAGTCTTGCCAGACTCTGGGGTTGTGCGCCCATCTCACTCAAGAGGCTGGGGGCCAGCGCTGTCCGGAGACACTTCCGGGTCACGTGGCCAGCGTGACATCGCTGCTCTGGCGAGCCAGAGCCACACACGGAAACGCCGTTTACCTTCCCGCTAGAAAGCGGTCCCTATTTATCTACTTGCACCCGGGGGTGCTTTCGAACTGCTAGGTTGGCAGGCGCTGGGACCGAGCAACGGGAGCACACCCCGCCGCGGGGATTCGAACCGCCGACCTTTCGATCGGCAAGCCCTAGGCGCTGAGGCTTTTACCCACAGCGCCACCCGCGTCCCTATTATTATTATTATTATTATTATTATTATTATTATTATTATTTGTATACTGCCCTTCCTCTGCAGATCACAGGGCAGTTCTCAACATAAAAGCACAAAATAAATGCTAAAAACAAGAACAAGAAAACCCAAACCAATATCCTAACCCTCTACATCCACCCTGTTTAGTCCAGCCATTCTGGTTACTTTGGGATTGTGGTAGCCCAGGAGAGGCCCAGTCTCCAAACTGCAGAATTCCCTCCCTGGACACCTTCACGATACAGCTTTCATCATATGCTGAAGTTACACTTTTTAATCCTTTTTATTTGACACCTGAGATAATTTTGTAAGGACTCACCCCATTCTTCTGATTGCTAATTGTTTTAACTGTTTTTAGCATTGGAATGTATATATATATATTGTTTGCCTTACCTAAAGAGCAGTTAAGAAATAATCATCGTTGTCATATTACTCTTTATCACTGGAAACACAACACCACATTTAGAGATTTTTCTGAAGACCAGGTGCCGTGGGACAAAGATCAGCACTGGGGCAGAGCCCTCCTTCCCAGTTTGTGGTCTTCCTGGAAGCTCAGCGTTTCCCCAGTGCTTCACCCCAGCAGCTGGCATTAAGTGATGTACTACTGCCTCTGAAGCTTTAAGATCCAGCTACTTTTAGTTGTCACCAGCTGCCTTAAATGAGCGAATCCAAAGAGGAATTTGCAAAGCCGTGCAAAGATTAATCTCACTCTGCTCTCTAAGAGGCTCTGAATCTACAATGCCACTCCCTTGCTTACCAGAAGAGTCTTCACAATTTTATCCCTCGGGATCTTCAGATAAGTGCAGTCTTCCCCGTCACATAATTTGATATCTTCAGAGACCTGAATTCAGAGCAAGAGAGAGAGAGAGTGGGCTTAGGCAGCTCAACTGACTTAGGCAGGTGATGCCAGGGTAAGGACAGCATCGGCGTACCTCTGGACTTTGTGGCAAATCAATCTCTCTCTTCCCTCCGGGGTACCAGCCGTGGGACCAGTGCTGAGCGCTTGATAGATGCATGCTGATGGTGAGCATTATGCACAGAGAAAGCAGGAGGGACCTCTGGTATGCCATAGTGATGCCTGGAGCCTCACTGCCTCAATAAAATCTGCAGAGGGAGGGAGGAAGGGAAGAAAAAGAGCATTGGGAAGCTGTGCAAGGGCAGGAATTGCAAGGCGTTATTTTCTAGTACAGTGGTACCTTGGGTTACACATGCTTCAGATTACAGACTCCGCTAACCCAGAAATAGTACCTCGGGTTAAGAACTTTGCTCCAGGATGAGAACATAAATCGCATGGAGGCAGCGGGAGGCCCCATTAGCTAAAGTGGTACCTCAGGTTAAGAACAGTGTCAGGTTAAGAACGGACCTCCAGAACGAATTAAGTTCTTAACCCAAGGTACCACTGTATTGGGCCATTCTTACAAGACTGCCATTAATAACCAAGTTACACATGGGCAAACTGAAAGCCGCAGGTGTGCAGACAACAGGTGATGCCCCTTAACACATACATATCGTGCCGATGTTGGAAGGACTTGCACATTTTCTTTACTTCCCACCGAGCCAGCTTCGAGATCTTGCTTAAATGCAAAGCCCCAAACCTCTCTGGACCAGGTCAACGGAAATACCAGCTTCCCCTCCCTTGGCCATTAAGAGCATTAAGATAAACAAATGGAACCTGGGTGGGCTTGCCATGGTCTCGTGTTAATGCGGAGATGGGCTTTTTCACTGGTAGCAATAGTATTGCAGCATGTGCTTCCTGCATTGGCCATTCCACCAGCTTTTTGAAGACACGCCTATTTTTGCAGCCGTTCCCTTGATCTCTTGTCCTGTCTCCTGTTTTAATTCCCATGTTGTTTTAATGGGATTGCTTTAAGTGGGGGCTTGAGCAGGACTTGGAACGCTTTGGAAGAGAGGTTACTGTGGTCCACCAGTGGTAGGGAGCAAGGTTTGCTGCTGCCCACCCTAATGGTGTCTCCAAGTACTGAATTGTATTTTCCCCCATTGGACTGACTGGCTAGCACCTATTTGCTTATATGGAAGTAAAAATGGGGTCCCTGGAGACATGGTTGCTGTGATCTTCATCCCAGCCCACATATAACTGGGGCGGGTACATTTCCCTCCTCCATTCCAGTCCCTGAAACTGGTCACACTTACATCTGGGTAACTGCAGATATTCCTCCTAAGGCTGCTGGAAAAACCTGCCATTTCTTTCATGGGGAGTCAGTTATTACTAGACATAACAGAGTAATCCAATGTTTTTTACAAAAAAATTTGCATCTACTGGTGCTCATCTAACAGCAGTATTTTTTAACTAACTGCAGTGGGAAGTGCTCTTTTTGCAAATAGTGCATTACTCAGGCATTCAGTGCTCACATCAGCAACAACCTTATCTGCTGAAAAAGATCCCCTTTTCCAAGCACCCTCCCTGGTGATGAATCTGTGTGCAGCACTTTGCAGCTATAGCTAGAAGTAATTCACAGAGATAAGCAAGGAACTACCTGGGGGTACCTGCAGCACAGCGCTACCGCAACTTGGCAAAAGATGGCAAACACCCAAAGGTAGAAACAGCACAAATATGGTCTGCCCTGGGAGATATATAAAACACATTTGCAATTAACATCTTTAGAACAAATCCCCTCCAACAAAACTAGCCAGATGTGACGCTCGGCTTGCAAGTAAGGACGTCGTTCAAGTTACCTGCAAGACACGAATGGTAAAAGACGCTTAATGAAAAGTCTACTCACAGTGACTTGATTGCTTTTGCTCCTCTCCCTCTGTCCTGAAATTCCTCGGATGCTCCAGCAATTTGCTCTGGGTATTTATATTATTCTTTGTGTACTTCAGCGCAAGCAACTGGTTGCCCCATTGGCCAAGGCTGTTTGCTGACGATTGCTGCATCAGACTCTACGGATGGCAACATGCATCTAAGCCTCCCTCCCATCAGGACGGTGCTCAGCTAATACTCTTTCAGCAATCTGTCTTCTGACCCTTTCATTTGGCAGGAAAACTGGGGAACTCTGGAGTGAAAAGGTTCGATGCACTCCAAAAATAATTGTTAGATGGGACCGCTTGCCTCAGATACTTGCTGGTCGGAAACTCTGCAGGCTTTGCTTGACCCAGGTGGCTGCAGAGCCCACTAAAGGGTTGGAAAATGTATGGAATAGCTGTTGATAGACTCCTAGAATTGTAGAGTTGCAAAGGGACCACAGGGTCATCTAGTCCAACCCCCTCCAATGCAGGAATCTTTTGCCCAGTGTGGGACTTGAATCCAGGACCCTGAGATTCAGAGTCACGGGCTCTACTGCTCCCCATAGTAAAGGTAAAGGTAAAGGGACCACTGACCATTAGGTCCAGTCATGGCCGACTCTGGGGTTGCGGTGCTCATCTCGTTTTATTGGCCGAGGGAGCCGGCGTACAGCTTCCGGGTCATGTGGCCAGCATGACTAAGCCGCTTCTGGCAAACTAGAGCAGCGCACGGAAATGCCATTTACCTTCCCGCCGGAGTGGTACCTATTTATCTACTTGCACTTTGACGTGCTTTTGAACTGCTAGGTTGGCAGGAGCTGGGACCGAGCAACAGGAGCTCACCCCGTCGCAGGGATTCGAACCGCTGACCTTCTGATCAGCAAGCCCTAGGCTCTGTGGTTTAACCCACAGCGCCACCCATGTCCCTTAGAGCTCAATAAAAATTGGCTACCAACGCCAGAGTGCCTGTGATATCACAGAATCTTAGAGGTGGGAGGGACCCCGACGGCCATCTAGCCCAACCCCCTGCAGTGCAGGAATCTCAACTAAAGCATCCATGACACATGGCCGTCCACCACTTCTCTTGGGAGTCTGTTCCACTGCTGAACAGCTTTTACTGTAAGAAATTTTTTCTCCTCCAGAGCAGGAGAAAACAAGCATACTCCCTTCTCCATGTGACAGTCCTTAAGATATTTGAAGATGGCTCTCATATCTCCTCTCAGTCTCCTCTTTTCCAGATACCCAGCTCCTTCAACTGTTCCTCATAAGGCTTGGTTTCCAGACCCTTGACCACCTTGGTTGCCCTCCTCTGCACATGTTCCAGCTTGTCAACATCCTTCTGAAATTGTGGTGCCCAAAATTGGACACAGTATTCCAGGTGTGGTCTGACCAAGGCAGAATGGAGTGGTATTATTACTTCCCTTGATTAGGACACTAGACTTCTGTGGATGCAGCCTAGGATAGCATTAGCTTTTTTTGCTGCTGCATCACCCTGTTGACTCATGTTCAGCTTGTGGTCCACCAAGACTCTAGATCCTTTTCACATGTACTGCTAGTAAGCCAGGTGTCCTGCACCCTATATTTGTGAATCTGGTTCTTCCTGCCTAAGTGCAGAACCTTAACATCTGTCCTTGTTGAAATTCATTTCGCTAGCTTGTGCCCAGCTCTCCCATCTGCTAAGGTCATTTTGAATTCTGATTCTGTCTTCTGCGGCACTAGCTACCCCTCCCAGTTTGATGTCATCTGCAAATTTGATGAGCATCCTCTCAATTCCTTCATCCAAATAATTTATAAAGATGCTGAACAACAACGGGCCCAGGACATCTGTATCAACAGCTGTTAACCACATATTTTTTAACCACAGTTTTTATCCGTGGGCTGTTGGGCTGATGAATGGGAAAAAATTGTGGTGCAATTGACTTCCAACAAGCACACAGAGCATGAACAAGACTGAGTTTATGTGGGGGGGGGTCATTTAATTTCACTGCACACAGGTGGTATAGTGACAATAATATATTATTATTATTATTATTATTATTATTATTATTATTATTATTATTATTGTGGTGGTGGTGGTGGTGGTGGTCATCCCTGTTTATCCTTTTCTGCATTTCATTTTTAAAAACATGTTTGGCCTTCCCAAATTATGGTGGAATCTAGACACATTAAAAAAAACAAAAAAACAAAAAAACCCATGAAAATGCTTATTTTAAAAACAAAAAAAAGTTTGGAAAAATATATTGAATTTGCCATTAGTTCACCATCTCCATCTAGTGTCCCATTTGTATAATGCACTTAAAACGTTATATTTACAGCTGTACAGCTGAGTGTTTCTTTCATATCTCACAATAAATTCATTAGCCTATCTGTGCCGCAAGACTCTTCGTTTGATGTTACTGCATGGAATTCTTACTGTATTTTTACAGCCGGGGAGAGACATTCCTGGATTTCTTTTTGCCTCAGGTGTTAAAATAACGATGCCCTTTGACTTGGGAGGTTCACGCTGTTTGCTGTTCTGCCTCAGGCAGCAAAATGTCTCCTGCTGGCTCTGCTTCTTCACCGTGGCTTTGCATGCCAACAAGGCAGACATGTGGGCAGGGTATAAATAATAATAATAATAATAATAATAATAATAATAATAATAATAATAATAATGTACTTGGGTGTCCTATCACAGCTACTGTGGCCTGGAGGAAGCCCAAACAAGCTAAGACAACTCCATGCCACTCTCCCCAGTGGCGTAGCGTGGGGGGTGCAGGGGGGGCCGGCCGCACCGGGCGCAACATCTGGGGTTAGGGCAAATCCATGGGTTAGGGGGCGCAAATCCACAGGTTACGGGGCGCAAATTACTTGCCTTGCCCCGGGTGCTGACAACCCACGCTACGCCACTGACTCTCCCCATCCCAGTTGAAGGCTATTACTCTTCAGAGGAAGCCCTCAAAATGAACAGAAGTTTATATTCTTTTGCACAATCCCAACAATATGAACCACTGGGAGCCATTAAGCAGTCAACATGCAGGCAGGGAGCTGTTTGCTCAGAGAGAAAGTGATCTGTCAAATAAACAGGGTTAAATTAATTTTGCACACTTCCAGGTAAACAGAATGTTTGTAAATTCATTTATTCCTCAGACATAAAAGGCCACGGAGACTTCAGACTCTTTTCAACGGCACATAATCTCATTCAAGGAGCCTCTAGATTCTTACTTCTCCTTGTGCCCTCCATCTTTCCCAACATCAGGGTCTTTTCCAGGGAGTCTTCTCTTCTCATGAGGTGGCCAAAGTATTGGAGCCTCAGCTTCAGGATCTGTCCTTCCAGTGAGCACTCAGGGCTGATTTCCCTCAGAATGGAGAGGTTTGATCTTCTTGCAGTCCATGGGACTCTCAAGAGTCGCCTCCAGCACCAGAATTCAAAAGCGTTAATTCTTCGGCGATCAGCCTTCTTTATGGTCCAGCTCTCACTTCCATACATCATTACTGGGAAAAGTTTAAGATAGGGCAGATTTAAACTGCAATCCTAAAATTCCTATGAGCATCCAAGTTTAAACTGCCTTCTTGCCCAACTGGCAGATGTTTCTTTCCATCTAGTGATAACTGGCAAGATGTTTTTCTGCCTGCCGTTTCCAAATGCAGAGGAAATCGGTCTCCCACATCTGGATCAGAAGCTGTTGAGCGACTGGAAGTAGCTTAAGGATTTGATGTGCTGGTCAGATGTCAGACAGCAGGCTGGCATTTCTGCATCTCTGTGTCAACTAGGTTGAGTTTAAGTCCTTGCGCAGGTGATATTACATACCAATTAATTTGCATCAGGTTAAGAGTATTGTAGGGACGCGGGTGGCGCTGTGGGTAAAAGCCTCAGCGCCTAGGGCTTGCCAATTGAAAGGTTGGCGGTTTGAATCCCTGCGGCGGGGTGCGCTCCCGTTGTTCGGTCCCAGTGCCTGCCAACCTAGCAGTTCGAAAGCACGTCAAAGTGCAAGTAGATAAATAGGTACCACTCCAGCGGGAAGGTAAACAGCGTTTCCGTGTGCGGCTATGGCTCGCCAGAGCAGCGATGTCACGCTGGCCACGTGACCCGGAAGTGTCTCCGGACAGCACTGGCCCCCGGCGTCTTGAGTGAGATGGGCGCACAACCCTAGAGTCTGTCAAGACTGGCCCGTACGGGCAGGGGTACCTTTACCTACCTTTACCTTTAAGAGTATTGTAGGGACGCGGGTGGCGCTGTGGGTAAAAGCCTCAGCGCCTAAGGCTTGCCAATTGAAAGGTTGGCGGTTTGAATCCCCCGTTGTTCGGTCCCAGTGCCTGCCAACCTAGCAGTTCGAAAGCACGTCAAAGTGCAAGTAGATAAATAGGTACCACTCCAGTGGGAAGGTAAACAGCGTTTCCGTGTGCGGCTATGGCTCGCCAGAGCAGCGATGTCACGCTGGCCACGTGACCCAGAAGTGTCTCCGGACAGCGCTGGCCCCCGGCCTCTTGAGTGAGATGGGCGCACAACCCTAGAGTCTGTCAAGACTGGCCCGTACGGGCAGGGGTACCTTTACCTTAAGAGTATTTTATTGCTTAATTACTTGAGGGACTGTTAGAGGCAGGGGGACATTGACCCAGATGTGGTGGTGTTGCCTAGTAGTGGGGAAATAACAGAACAGAATCTTCTGGAGTATCTCTGGATTCGAGGCTGGTGGTTGTTTCTTTCAGGTGCTTATTATGGAGTTGAAAATCAGGCCATGAATGCGTAAAATTTTAATTTAGGAATGGCTCTGATATCACAAGGAGGGAAAGTTTTTCCTGCTCCATGCATCAAAGGCGCTCCTACTCCAACAAGCCAAGTTGTCTCAAAAATAGAGATGGAGGAATCTGTCATTTTGGGTTTCTCGGAGTTTCACATTTTTTCCAAACTTAAGCTCAATTCTCTTCGCAGCTCCACATCAGTTTGTGATTTTAAAAAGTCCTCGTGGAAATTCATCAGAACAGTGTAAAGATACACAACAACAAATCTTAAACTAGTTACCTGGGAGTAAGCTCCATTGACTACAGTGGAACTAAGGCTGAATTTAGGTTTAATGAGGCCCTAAGCTACTGAAGGTAATGGGGCCCTTTATATATCCAGCTGTCCCTTGTCAACAACAAATTGTTGCTGTTTTTTGTGTTGAATATATGCTCTATGGTAATTTATGGACCTAATAGGTATCTAAAGCCATTTGCACATAACAAAATATGTATTTTATCAAAGTAATTCTTGATCTGAATTATTTGGAGGGAGGGGGACCAAGAGAGTGGGGCCCTAAGCTATAGCTTGTTTAGGTAAAAGGTAAAGGTACCCCTGCCCATTCGGGCCAGTCTTGCCAGACTCTAGGGTTGTGCGCCCATCTCACTCAAGAGGCCGGGGGCCAGCGCTGTCCGCAGACACTTCTGGGTCACGTGGCCAGCGTGACAAGCTGCATCTGGCGAGCCAGCGCAGCACACGGAACGCCGTTTACCTTCCCGCTGGTAAGCGGTCCCTATTTATCTACTTGCACCCGGGGGTGCTTTCGAACTGCTAGGTTGGCAGGCGCTGGGACCGAACGACAGGAGCGCACCCTGCCGCGGGGATTCGAACCGCTGACCATGCGATTGGCAAGTCATAGGCGCTGAGGTTTTACCCACAGCGCCACCCACGTCCCGCATAGCTTGTTTAGCTTATACCTAAATCCGGCACTAGGTGGGACTTACTTCTGAGTAGACAGTCAGGCTCCACTGACAATAAAGGAATCAACACTCCTTGTATTTCCTAAGAAATGGCTGGCTGCGGAAGCAATCAAAGAGGGCTCCCATACATCTGAGTTTTCCCAGACATAGCCATGTCAGAATTGTAGATTTTGCACAAAAACAAAACTCAACAATTTTCACTTTTTGGCAACCCTAGGTGACCTTTTCCTACAAAATTATAGGAAGGGCTTCAACAACATTTCCTTCATTTGGTGCAGGTATTTTATTTACAGGATAAACAGGTCTTCATTTTTGCTCCTACACCCCCCCCCCTTTTCATAGTTCTCCAAGACGTGGAAGAGAGGAAAAAGGAAACCTGGGACATTGTGGGAAGAAATAAAAAACCGAGATGGCTCCTGTAATTCCAAAACTGTCCCTAGAAAATTGGGACACTTAGAGGGTATGTGGGCTCAGGGATGTTTTACGTGTTGCATGCTTACCAGATACATATTAAAGGTAAAGGTAAAGGGACCCCTGACTGTTAGGTCCAGTCACGGACGACTCTGGGGTTGCGGCGCTCATCACACTTTATTGGCCGAGGTACAGCTTCCGGGTCATGTGGCCAGCATGACTAAGCCGCTTCTGGCAAACCAGAGCAGCGCACGGAAACGCCGTTTACCTTCCCGCCGGAGCGGTACCTATTTATCTACTTGCACTTTTGACGTGCTTTCAAACTGCTGGGTTGGCAGGAGCAGGGACTGAACGGGAGCTCACCCTGTCGCGGGGATTCAAACAGCCGACCTTCTGATCAGCAAGTCCTAGGCTCTTTTAAGGACTCTATATGGGCTCTTGGATACCCCATAAGAGAAAGGGAGCAGTTTCTTCTTATAACAGGTTCAAACCCCACATTGGGCACACGATTCCTGCATTGCAAGGGGTTGGACTGGATGACTCTCATGGGCCCTTCCAACTCTACATTTCTATGATTCTATGGTCTAGAAACTGTGTTTATAGTTGCTCATTGAGGATGTCACTCCAAAGTGCTTCAAGGGAAGCAAATCAAAATGAAATCTGGGGTTGTTGATATCTTCAAGGGGGGAGAAAGCAATTCAACTAACATTAAACATTTTGTGGTCCCATATTAATAATTTTAAACCTGAGAGTGCGTAAGCCTACTGCTGAAAAATGGCGAAACAGAGAGGGCCTCGCTTCGTGAGATCACACCCAGCATCTGACCTGTTTTCTTTTTTCGCTCGTTATGTTATTGGCTTATCAAATATTGGTATGAAAATGTAAATATTGTTGGGATGCAGGAGCAAACGCCATGTGTGATTTGGGTGCCCTGGGTTGCATGGCGTAAATCTCAACAACAGGTTTGACAAAACAAAACAGCCCATCTGTTTGCTCAGCCCAATTATGTCTAGCAGAGACTTTGACCTGCGAGCTGATAACTTTGCAAGTTGAATCAGGAGCTGAATATGAAAGCGTCAAATGTTTGTCTGGCTGCTGTTTGCTTAGAACTCGTCGAGTGCCTGACTTATGAGATTGTCACGACGACACCGGAGGAAATGAGGTGCTTCGCTGCATTGGACCTCTAATTCAATTTATTTTTAGGAGTCAGCTACCTGTGTTTGTTCTTTGGTATACATTACCCTTATTCTCTCAACAACAGCATCCAATTAAAGTCTTGTGTTTAGAAGACCCAAGGGTGCAAAGGCAAGAGGAGATAAAATTAGTTGTGGCCTTATTTAAACTTTTTTGATTTGCAAGTTTTCTATTTTGTAAAGGATTTGCGAGTTTTCTCGCTGGTGGAGGGAAATATTCTTACTCCACTTTGATCTTCCCGGATTGAATTGAAATACCCGGGAAATGCTCCTAGCGCCAACCTGTCACTGCCATCTTAAAGCAGAGCAGATTTGCATTGATCGCACACCCAAAAGCGCCATCCATCACTTGTGCCTCTGGCACACCTTTCATCCTGGGATATCAACGCACCTTCCAGCTTGGGATATTAATGCGACCGCTTTGCATTTATGATGAGCTCCATGTCCAATTATCTCCATGCTTCTTAATAAAAAACAGTTAAACAGCCCTGTTGTTTCAGCAGTGCAGACTTACAGAGATAGCAAAGTTTTAAATCTACTGGTCCAGAGCCTGGTTAGTTCAGCCTTTGCTAACCTGGTGTCTTGCAATTGTTTTGAACTACAACTCCCATCAGCTCTAGGCTGGGTAGGTACAAATTGTGGGTGTGTAATATGTATCTAGGGACGCGGGTGGCGCTGCGGGTTAAACCACAGAGCCTAGGACTTGCCAATCGGAAGCTGTATGCCATCTCCCTTGGCCAATAAAGTGAGATGAGCACCGCAACCCCAGAGTCGGCCACAACTGGACCTAATGGTCAGGGGTCCCTTTACCTTTACCTTTTGGTCCCACTTCACGGAACACAGTAACTCAAACATCCTGTCTCCGTCACTTCCCACTTTGTGGAGTCAAAACATATACTGTCATGTGAAAGACAACAATCCCATGACTGCAATCACGGAGCAGGAATTCTAACACCTCTGGTGGGGAACACATCTTACGCCTTCTGGGATAGTTTGTCCACCTTCATATGATTAACTCCTTTCCATTACATATCGGACAGGCTTTGTATCCATTGGTTTTTTTGGTGCCTATTGCAGATCCTCCCCTTTCTGTGTGGCTTTTAAGTGGGAATCTTTATTGAGCCTTAATCTCAGGGTTATTGGTTTGTTTTAGGAATTCTAAGGTCTCACACATATATAAATTATATGTTCATAAATTTACAAGGCAGATACATAAGTATATAAACCATGTATCTGAAATACAGTGGTGCCTTGGTTTAAGAACAGTCCGGTTTAAGAATGATTTGGTTTACAAACTCTGCAAAACCAGAAATAGTGTCTTGGTTTGAGAACTTTATCTCAGTCTAAGAATGGAATCCAAACGGTGGAAGGGCACCGGTGGCGGGAGGCCTCATTTTGGAAAGCGCACCTCGGTTTAAGAATGGTTTTGGTTAAAGAACGGACTTCCGGAACGGATTAAGTTCGTAAACTGAGGTACCACTGTAGTACAGGAGAACAATCCTGAAACCATTTTGACTTTCCCAAACTGACCTCAAATATTTCTCTGGAAGGAAATGGGAAAGCCTCTCCATTGTCTTTTGCTTACCTGTCAAGGGCGTATTTGTGAATGAATAAGGGGAGCCTGTGACCTGGATTCAGGCGTATTTGGATTTGCAGATGATATAAAAAAAATAAAAATTAAGGAACCACTGAAAGAGGGGGAAGGAAGTCAAGTTTTGAAATGTTAAACTGATTGTAAAAGTAATGAAATGTATAAACTTGGAAAGTATAAATAAAAACTTTTTTTAAAAAAAGCAGGGCTGGGGACCTGTGACCTTTCTGACATGGCTGGAACCCATCGGCCCCAGCCAGCAGACCCAATGGTCAGGGATCATATGAGTTGTAGCCCAAGAAAATGCCAGAGGCCACTGCAGAAAAGCAGGAGAAAGGAAAAAGAGAGTACATGAGTTCAGCCAAGCGAAGGCTTGCATGGGAGAGAGAGGGAAATAGTAGCATCTTTCCAAGTACGGTCCAGGCTCTGATGTCAGGGCAGATGAGGTTGTGGCATCCAGTGCTTAATCCGTGGGCTGAAGGATGCAGCTTGCCAGAAGCTCCCCAAGGTATGACCATGACCAGTTAATTCCATAATACAGTGTTAATTGGGATGGCGGTGACCTTTCGATCAGCGCTGGCTTGCAGTCCGGTGGAAGCATTGGAATTGTAGCTTTGCAGAGAGGCAGCGGGGAGCCGGGCGATGAAATGTCACACGGATCTCTCTCGTGGAAGACAGAGCCTAGATGCCCTCTCGCTCCTGCCCTCAGGTCCTCCTCTTGCAGATGGCAGAGCGGATTGCTCTACGAACTCAGAGAACCCTTGATGTTGCTTATTCAGGGAGAGGGTCTGTCGTTCTAAAAATTCTGCCAAATTGAGACGGTGACTTCCAGGCTGCCAATCCGCCGTATGATTAAAATTCTGTGTATGCTCCTCACCACACTGCGGTTAGAATTTTATTTTCCAATTTCCTAATAATTTAAAAGAATACATGGTGAAATCTTATCCTGCCCCTCCATCCTCTCAGCTTCCCCCCCCCCCCCCGGTGGCAGGAGGCCTCTAAGGTAGGAGTGAGCCAGCTTTGATCTTGCACTTTGATCTTAAACTAAAGTGAAATATACTCGGAGTCGAGAGTGGATTTCATGCTCTTTATTCAGCTCATAGTGGTGAGGAGGAATGAAAGTTCCCCCAAAGTATCTGCTTTATATACATTATTTACACAATGGGCTGCACGTGATTGGCTAATTCCGGAATTCTCCTGTAGGCCAATCAGGTTGTGGATTCACTTCCATCTGGAGCTGGATTGGGTGGCTCCTGCAGACCAATCATACTGCTGCATTGTTCTAGGACCAATCAGACTGCTGTATTCTGGATCCTATTGTTCTAGGACCAATCATACTGCTGCATTTTGGATCCTATTCAACTCAGTACATAACACCAAGTTACTCTATGGAACTCTCTCCCCCAGAAAGCAGTGTTGGCCTTAAAAGTTAGATGGACTTAAAAGAGGATTAGAAAAATTCATGGAGGAGAAAGCTATCAATGGCTACTAGTCATGGCGGCCATGCTCTACCTCCACAGCAATGCTTCTGAATACCTGTTGCTGGGATCCACTGGAGGGGAGAGGGATCTTGCTGTTGGTTTCTGCTTTCCTTCACTGTGCAGCGAAAGGGCTTGTCACGAGACAGGTGTTTACATTCCACAGTCTGTACTGTTGGAGTTTCTCACGGGAAAGGGAGACTGGATGTGACGTACACTGGTTTCCTGTTTTTCACTGTGTGATTCTCTCCAAGCTGTCGAGGAGAGAGGATGCTTTTTCTGCTCCGGCAGAGGCAAGATGTCTTTCTGTAATATACCAGCTTTGAACTGTAAATAAAGCAATATAGAGTATGTAGTACGTACTCCTCATCCTTCCGCTGGGCACGGAACTCTGCTTTACACCAACACGTGGTTATGGGCTCCAGAGGTCGAATCGGAGTGCCGGCAAAGGATCGGAATGCAGAGGGACAGATCGGATCGGAATCTGCTCTGCGCGTAAACATGATTGATGAGGTATGTGCTACTGCTCCGGGCAGCCTGCCAGCTTCTAGTTAATGGCTTTATGGCTGGACTTTGAACTTTTAAAGCCGTTTTGCCGGGAATACGCAAAAGGCTCCCAGGCACAAGTTACTATGCTGGGGAAATCGAAAGTAACTTTTAAGTGCGCCTTTGGAATAAGGCAGCTGCAGCAGTGACGCAGCAAGATTTAAAGCAGCATATATGACGCTGAAGGCTAATGCCAGAGTCATGATGGCCCTTCAGGATGCTTGTGGGATTCCTAAGCTCAACAAGAAAAATTATGCGGACTGGGTTTTGTATGCAGAGGCAATTCTGCGGAAAGAGGGTTTGTTTGAGGTGATTACAGAAACCCCCCCAGCTCCAGTTACAGATGCATGGAAAGCTAAGGATTCCAAAGCACGGGGAACACTTACATTGATAGTTTCCCCAGAAGAGCTCTGTCTATTGCGTGATAAGACCTCAGCCAGAGAAATTTGGGAATCTTTGAGAGAGGCTCACTTAAGGACAGAAGCTGGATCTACTATGTTTTACTTTAACAAGCTGCATAATATGGCTCTTGCTGAAGGTGGAGATGTGCGTTTACATCTGATGGAGATGCAAAATCTGAGACATGAGCTGCAACAGAGAGGACTCAACTTTCCAGAGGCTGTGTATTCTTTCATGATACTACAATCTTTGGGTTCAGGTTGGGAGTCTGTTGCAACCCAGATTGCTGTGCAGCCAACCGCTCAGCTGACAGTGGACTTTGTTACTGCCGTGGTTTTAAATGAAGCAGATCGCCGGGGTGCTAGCTGCATGGGCAAGGGGGAGTCTTCACAGACGTCATCCCATAGTGCAGTGGAACCACCAGATGGCGCCAAAGCTTTGAAGGCAGTGAAATGCTACTCGTGTGGACGTCTAGGCCATATGAAGAGGGAATGCAGATATCCCAAGGCCAAGACAGAGCAGCGCAGCGAAAGCTCATCGCGTGGAAAAGGCCGAGGCAAAGGCAAAGGTCCGGTGTCTAGGACAACGCAGCACAAGGCTATGGTTTCACGCTTCACTCCAAAGGTTGCAGAGGTCCAGAATACGTCTAGATCTTTCTTCGTTGTTGATTCGGCGGCGACCCACCACATGTGCAACGATAAGAGACTGTTTGTGTCTTTTACACCGCAGGAAGGTGCGATTCACCAGGCGGATGACCACACTATTCCCAGTAAAGGCTACGGAACTGTTGTTCTTCACAGTTTGGACTTATCGATACAGAATGTCCTTTACGTGCCAGACGCCAAACATAATCTTCTCAGCGTTGGACAGCTGAATGAGCGGAACATTGACGTGTCCTTCAAGAACAAGAAGTGCATCATCACAAAGAAAAATGACTATGAATTGCATGCTGAATATGTTGATCGTTTGTTTGTTTTGTATTATGATGATGTTGTGCAGGATGACACTTGTTGCATTGCAGATTCTAACAAAAGTTTGCATGCAGGATGTATTCATGATTTTCATCGAAAATTTGGACATTTGCATTTTGAGGCAGTATCTAAAATGCCTGCCTTGGTTGAAGGTATGACTATTAAACCCTGCAAGTACCACATGAAGTGCAAAGCATGCGCAGCAAACAAGGTGAAAATGGCTGCGAAAGGTAAGGTGTCTAGTAGGCAAGCCACGGAACCATACCAGATTGTTCATGCTGATTTGGTTGGACCACTAGCGCCCTCTTTGGGTGGAAATAGGTACTTCATGGTTCTCATTGACGCATTTTCTAGATATATTTTTGTGTACAATCTCAAGCAGAAATCAGAGGCTTTTCCTAGGTTCAAGGAATTCTGTGCTTGGTTGGAAAATGTGCATGGTAAGAAGATAAAGACTCTTTTCAGTGATCGCGGGGGAGAATTCACTTCTCAGCAGTTTGAAGCTTTTCTGACTGAGAAAGGAATTCAACACGATTTGTCTAGTCCTCGCTCGCCATGGCAGAATGGACTTGCGGAACGGGCAAATCAGACATTGCTTCAAGGGTTAAAAACCTTGCTGCATGATGCCAATCTTCCAGAGAGTTATTGGGCCGAATCTCTCTCGTGTTTTGTTTACAGTTACAATCGCAGGTTATCTTCAGCGATTGGTTGTACCCCCTATGAGAAGATGTTTGGCAAGAAGCCATACATCAAACACATGAAAATTTTTGGTTCTGACATGTGGGTTCACTCACCACAAAACTCCAAGTTAGACAAGCGTGGTTTGCATGGTATCTTTCTAGGTTATCAGAAAGGGTCTTACAGAATAATGATGACTGACTCTAAGACAATTAAGCTCACGAGAAGTGTTGAGTACAATGCAAAGTGGGGGGAGAATGTGGGAATTTTCCAATGTTATCCTGATGACGGTGATGAGACTGAGGATAGTCAAAAGCAACCACAACAACCCACTGATGAAGGTTCTGAGTCTGAATCAGAAACTGAATCGGGTGATTCAGAGGATTTCAAGAGTGCGAAAGCCTCTATGCGACCCTCTGAAAGCTCTGATCAAGAATTGGAGGAACCATTGTTCACAATAGGACGTTTTTCTCCTAAGAAGGAAGAGGAGAGTGTTGAAGACTTAAGGCTAATTCGTAGGTCACAGAGAGCCACAAAGGGCAAACCTCCAAAGAGATTTGCTGATGAGTTTGCTACGATAGCAGTAACAGCTGTTAAAAGCTCCAAGAAGGTATTTGAACCTTCAAGTTTCCAAGAAATCCAGGGTTTGGATTCAAAGGAAGCTGAGCCATGGTTAAATGCCATGAAGGCTGAGCTTGATTCCTTGGAAAGGAACAAAACATGGGAACTAGTTCCAGTAGTTCCAGGAATGAAACTGCTTGGAAGCAAATGGGTCTTCAAAGCGAAGACTGATCAAAATGGCAAGATAGTCAGACACAAAGCCAGATTGGTAGCCAGAGGTTTTGCACAGGTACCAGGTGAAGACTATCACGAGACCTACTCACCCACAGTGAGGTATGAAAGCATTAGGCTTATGCTCAAGCTAGCTGCAGAGGAAAATCTACACATTAGTCACCATGATATTAATACAGCTTTTCTGTACGGATCTCTGGATGAATCACTTTATATGCTTCCACCTGATGGCGTACAGGTAAAACAGGGATTTGTTTGTGCTCTGAAGAAATCCCTTTATGGTCTCAAACAAAGTGCACGGTGTTGGCACACAAAACTCACTGAAGTATTGTTTTCTCTAGGTTTTAAGCAAGGGAAAGCTGATCCATGTGTATTTGTCAAAGAGGAGGGGCAAAAGAAACTGTACTGTTTGTTTTATGTTGATGATTTATTATTCTTTTGGAAAGATGTTGCAATGTACAATAACGCCCTAGCTCAACTGAAAGAGCACTTTGACATGAAAGATCTTGGTGAGGTAAACAACTACCTATCTCTGGAAATCGAGAGAAATCAAGATGGTAACATTCTAGTACACCAGTCACGGAAAATTGCTGATGTGTTAAGCAAACTAAATCTGATGGATGCTAACCCTGTAGACACACCGATGACAACAGGTTATCAGGTAGATGACACTGAAGAAGCATTTTCTGACACTACACTGTACAGAAGTGTGCTAGGCAAGCTAAACTTCATTGCCAGATGTTCAAGACCAGACATTGCTGTTAGCTGTAATTTGCTAAGCAGACAAGTCAACAATCCTAGTGTCAAGGATTGGAAAGCTCTGAAACGCATAGCGCGGTATTTGAAAGGCACTATGCATTACAGACTGAGATTTAACAATCAGAAGTCTGGTGGTCTTGAAATATTTGCAGATGCAAGTTTTGGAAGTGACACTGCAGACAGGAAAAGTACGTCTGGAGTTTGCTACATGTACAATCAGGGTCTGTTTGATTGGTCATGCAAGAAGCAAACAACAGTTAGCTTAAGTACTTGTGAAGCTGAACTGAATGCACTGTCTTATTCACTTAAGGATTGTGAATGGTTGATACAATTGTGCAAAGATATGAAAATTCCTGTCAAATGTCCAATCCAGGTTTACCAGGACAACAAAGCATGTTTGGCTTTGCTGAAGTCTGAAGGTTGTAAGCAAAGCACGAAGCACTTGCAATTAAAGTTGCAGCATGCTAGGGAGTGTATTCAGAAGGGACTCGTAACGGTGTCCTATATGCCAGGTAATGAAATTCCTGCTGATGTATTGTCCAAGATTATATCAAGGGATCAACACTGTACCTATGTGCAGAAGTTGGGTTTGTACTGATATTGTACGAACACGCTGCCCAGTGATGTTCACAGAAAGGGGGAGGATGTTGGTTTCTGCTTTCCTTCACTGTGCAGCGAAAGGGCTTGTCACGAGACAGGTGTTTACATTCCACAGTCTGTACTGTTGGAGTTTCTCACGGGAAAGGGAGACTGGATGTGACGTACACTGGTTTCCTGTTTTTCACTGTGTGATTCTCTCCAAGCTGTCGAGGAGAGAGGATGCATTTTCTGCTCCGGCAGAGGCAAGATGTCTTTCTGTAATATACCAGCTTTGAACTGTAAATAAAGCAATATAGAGTATGTAGTACGTACTCCTCATCCTTCCGCTGGGCACGGAACTCTGCTTTACACCAACACTTGCGGGTTTCCCACAGATTGGCCACTATGAGAACAGCATGCTGGACTAGATAAGCCACTGGCTTGATCCAGCAAGCTCTTCTTATCCTGCAGTACCAGCTGCAGCCCCAGTAAACGGACCACAGGGGAGGACCACACTTAGCAACCCTTCCACCAGTATAACTTCAAGGCTGCAAAAGTCCTGACGTGCAGTTGAGTCTGAATGAGACAATCGCAGCAATGGAACCAGTTAGCGGAGGATATCCATTGGTGCAAAATGTTCACGCATTTTCCACACGCATTTGGCAGCTCTCCTGGAAACTGCTAGCGGCAGGTGTCTGCAACAATGCGCCCCTATTCAGCGGCCGTTGCTACCAAAGTTCATTTCTGCAGTGGCCTCTTTTTGTGACTGCAACATGATTCAGCGACTCATAAGAAGAAGAGGAGTTTGGATTTGATATCCCACTTTATCACCACCTGAAGGAGTCTCAAAGCGGCTAACATTCTCCTTTCCCTTCCTCCCCCACCACAAACACTCTCTGAGGTGAGTGGGGCTGAGAGACTTCAGAGAAGTGTGACTGGCCCAAGGTCACCCAGCAGCTGCATGTGGAAGAGCGGGGAAGCGAATCCGGTTCACCAGATTACGAGTCTACCGCTCTTAACCACTACACCACACTGGCTCTCTGAATGAGCCTGAATGAGAACTTGCCCTGTCACTTGGTGGAAAGGGGTTTCATAAAAATCGTAGAATTGTTGGAAGGGACCCTAAGGGACATCTAGTCCAGCCCCCTGCAATGTAGGAATTTCAACCCAGGGTTTCAAACCAGCCAACCACCTTGAGCAAAGGTTAAAAAGGCGACAAGAACATGTTTTTAGAACTCAGCTGCCGCTAGATGCCTTGGTGATATAATTCTAACCCCGTGACTCCAATTATTAATTCAGTGTTACAAGCATATCAGGGTGCATGTTCTAAATTGAGACCCCTTTTAACAGCTGGAGTTAGTTCAAATGAAATGGAGCCCATGAGGCCATTATGGTTTGACAAAGAATGTAGCACATTGAGGAGGAAGGTGAGGAAACAGATGTAGGGAGCTCACACTTCTCCCAGAGGCCTAGTGCAAGGTGCTATGTGAAAACTTTGATGAGATTACACAAAAATTGCAGCCAAGAAAACCAGTTTCCCCATTGCCCTGCAACGGGATGAATTCAGCTGATTTCTGGCATTTAGCTTCTAGTGAACTTTGGGAAGGAAAGCTTTGATAAACCTAGAGCTGTTTCAAACACAGGAAATCATAGAATTGTCGGGCTGGAAGGGACCCAAAGGGTCATCTAGTTAGTCCAACCCCCTGCAGGCTTGAACCACCAACCTTCTGGTTAGCAGCCAGAACGTCTTTAACAGCCACACAAACTCTTCTGACACACCTTTGGGCTTGGCAAACGATCAGTGGCAAGATTAGTACTGTACACTCATCCGACTGTGGAAAAATAATCCACAGGAAGATTCTACTGGAAACGGCACGGTCCTGGCTTCGCCATGTTGGGAATCACCTGCAGTTTTGTAAGAGAAAGGCTTCAATGGAGCCTTAGAAAAGGCTGAGCTCTGGGGCTTTGTGTCATCGGCTGTTCCTTACCTTGAAGCAGCAGCTCCCGCTGGCTCTTCCAGGAAATGCTTTGGAGACCACGAAAAGTAAAAACCAGGACACCTCGAAAATATATTTATACAATTACAATAACACCAGGAAAACAGATATATTTACACCTTTGAAATCACGGGTGTTACTGGGAATGGCAGCCCTAGGGGAACCCAGCTTCCAATCTGGGTTTTTACGTGGTGCTTGTTCAATACACTCCGCTCTGAAATGACTTTGCAATCAGGACCCAAATTCCAGTGGGTGTGGATAGCTTAGTAGTGGTGAAAGGGTCTTGCAAATCTGGGGTGCATGTTGATGCCTGGGATCCTTAACTCTCTCTCTCCTCCCCCCCCAAAGCCATATCACACTACTATCAAGGTTTGCACCCAAGGTGGTCTGGCTCAACCAGTGATTTAGGGTTGGCATATCTCCTCTTTTTCAGGGGTATCATTTCTGTCCGGGCGAATTTTTAAAATTTGGAAAAAATATCCGGGATTTGTTTGTTTCTCCCTCCCTGCTGGGCTGCCTCCTTCTGCTTCTCCTTTATCAACGTGATTGGGGGGAGAGAGAAAAAGGAAGGTTTACTTCTGTGGGGAGGGGAACGTGAATCAGCCATGGATCTCTTTCTTGCCTGCTTATTGGATTTCGAGGTACCTGTTTCGTATCATCATCCTGTATATATATCACAGCTTCTATAGCCTACATACAGCAGGGGTATTTAAAATGAGCATCATTATAGCCACCCGCAGTCAAAAGTAGAAGTAGGCAAATGTGTCCTCTTTTTTGCTCTTCAAAATATGGCAGCCCTAGCATAGAGCTAACTTATAATGAAACCCAGACATTGTTGTCATTATTGACACTAGTATAACCAGTATAAACCAGGCTCCCACTGGGATGGTCAATACAGATGACCACTCTCAGTCTGACCCTTATGTTTCCCTCCCCTTATGGTTTTGATTTATGGGCTACTTTTAAAATGAGACTGCATTTTAAATTGGTTTCCCCCCCCTCTATTATGTTTTCACTGTAATTTTACTGGTGTTAGCCGCCCTGAGACCAGCTCTGGGCAGGGAGGGCGGGGTATAAATAAAATTTATTATTATTATTATTCAGCTGCACATGATAGGTGGCAAGAGTCTCTGTACTTCTTTGCCAAGACAAACGCTACTAAACTCTTTCCAGGTGAGAGATCTCTAGAGGGCTCTAAGTTCAAGTCAATGTTCTAGAAATCTGTTTAGGGAACAGATTGTTTGAAAGCTGAAAGTGGTTTGGGGAAAAGTCGGCTTCAGCTCAGGCCAGTGGTTCTCAAAGGGTGTGGCAGGAGAGGACAGCAAGGTGTGGCGATAAAATTCAAGGACGATCAAAGAAACATTTCAGTGTAGTATAGTATCGAAATATGTTTTTATTTACAGAATATGAATAGGTATCTTTTCAAAATGAGAGCAAGAGCGATACTGAGGACAACATTGTTGTGAACAGGGATTTTCAACTCGGAGGAATATGAAAGACCAGAAAAGAGAAAGGTTTCTTTGTGTTGATGTGGATGCGAGAGCTTGTCTGTCTCAAATTAGACAGGATATAAATGAGATTACCTGGCCAAAGCAAGCTCACACCTCTCACTGAGTTTGTATACGTGCTTAAGGTACATATGTAAGAGTCTCGTTTATAATTATAGTTTGGGAATAGTTCATGTTCTTATGTAGCAGCATTGTTTCATACTTTCTGGATATCTAATGATCATATTATAAAGTAGTTGTGTTGTGTCATAAATCAAGCACTGCTAGTTGTTTCTTTTTGTTTTCCAATGTATTTCTTCGGATTGAAAAGAAATGGTGTGCATGAGCAAATCTTTATTTTGAAAGTGTGGCCCAGAGATAGAAGTTTGACAGCCACTGGATTAAACCCTCAAAAGGCCCAGACAACAGAAGGCCAGCCAGTCTCTAAGAGCACACAGGGGTATTTTGGGGCTTGTCAGCCAGCACATTTGAAAACGAGGTGATGGCAGAGCTAAACCAGTCAATATATCGTAATGAATGAGGGTTCAAACCCCAGGCCATTTGGCTTATCGTCCCGCCAGAACCCACCCACCCACACCCCGGTCAATGTGATCCACGTTAACGTTGCTGTAAAAGAAATACGCAGGCCACTTACAAAAAAAAGCATTTACTTAGTCAACAAAAAATAAATACAAGATATTAAGACATTCAGAATGAAGGCAGCATGGAGTTACAGCTACTGAAAACAAACAGAAGGGAAACGGCAACTTTTGCTCTGGCCTGCCTTAGCAGCCCTGATATATTCATGTGGCAGATCTGCAGGGGGGGGGGGCAGCGTGTCATTTTTGGCACATAAGGGCTTTGCCCCTAAAGCTAAGACACCAACTGCGTGCACTCGCAGGAAAAAAAAACCACAACAGCAGCGGATACTGTTTTAAGCAGCAGACAGACACCACGCTCTGAGAAGCTGTACGGTTGCATCCTAGGCAGGTGTTTGTTCTGGGCAGAAAGTGCCCTGGCAAGACTTTGCCCCAGAGGACTTGAGGGCACAAGTTGGCAATGCGAGCTGCACCATCGCACCTGGATTACGAGGGGCGCACCGGACCAAGACCTCTTTATTTAACACACCTATCCCACGGCCGCACCCTTGCTGCTTGGGGTTAAACAGGCGGTATATATTGCCATATACTAAGTCAGACCAGCGCTGTATCGAAGCTAGCTTTGCTTACTCTGGCTGGCAGCAGCGCTCCAAGGTCCCACGTCTCAAACAGCTGGCAATCCTTTTAGTAGGAAATGCCAGGGGTTGTTTCAGGGGCCTCATGAATGCCAATCACATGTCCCCCGCCCCATCTCTTAATGCATGTAGCTGTTCTTCCAACAACCTACTTAGCCTCGTGTGCCACTTCCGCACGTTCCTTTGAAAAGCATGCCACCTCTGTGATAAACGTTCTGTTAGAAGAATGCCATGTGGAAGCTAACAGGAGTAGGGAACCTGTGGCTCCCTGTATACTGGTTGCCCACTAGAGGTGTTGGGACTTCCAACTTCCACCAGACCAATCTCCAAGCCAGAATCAGGGAGCAGGGTGGAAACTGCAGCCTTGCAACATCTGGAGAGTCACAGATTTCTGCATCCCTCCTTTACATGGGCACCAAACATGGTGCCCTGACCGCCAACTTAAGAAGGTGGCCTAAGGTTGCAATGCCTTGGGTCCCTGACCCTGATCACTTACATATATTTGCAAGAGCCTATGAAGCTCTCTCCAGTCCTGCAAGAAATAAAATAAAGGAGAGCAAAACCAATTGTGGATGTTTGTCGGTTCTCCGACTTGTGCCAGCTGGGGAAAAGCCAGAAAAGGGATGAGATTGGCATCAGGCTGGCGACGTTGGACTCTCCCTCAAAATGGCTTTTGGGCAGCTAACAGGTAAGAGCTGCTAAGCAATGGGACCAAGAGTCCTAAAGCATACATGGTGCCTTAAAAGAATAAAAGGAACTCAACAGCTTTTGGAGATCATATCTGGTTTAGGCCAAAACCTGACTGCCAATCAGCTTGGCCACTTACAGGAGACGTTTAAGACGCATTCCTTGAGAAGGATAGAAGCAGCAAAAAACAACAAAAAAAACCTTTGTAAAGCCACGCCAGTGAGAAACTTCCATTAGCTTCCAAACAATTTTTTTATCTTAAAAACAAAACCACCTCTTGCAAGCTGAGCACGTTCCAAAATAGCCAGAGACCAAGTTCTGATGCGATTTGGCAAATCCCAGTCGCATCAGAAGAAGCCAGCATGTTTAATGGGATGTGTCAAAACTGCATCACACACAGAGAAGGTGCAGAGCGAGCTGATTGCGTGTCTTTTACAACAAAAGTGGGCTACATACACCTCACAGAGCCAGGCACAAACACCTCTGGTCAGCGTTCAGGCAGATGGCTCATACTTTTACATCAGTTCGGTTCTCCCACCCCCACTTCCCTCTTTGCAGAGAATTTGCATCTCAAATGTACTATAAGATGTGGGTAACTCAGCCACCATCTAGTCTATTCTAGTGGCAGAAAGTGAAAGTGTGCTTGGTACTTTATATATATATTTTTGCAGATAGACAATAGGATACATCTACTATTTAAGCCATGTATGAATATTACACCAAATAACCCCAGACGTTTTTATATGGACTCGAGGGGCTGTGTTATTCACATGTTGTAATAAATTTGTGATTTGTAAAAAAAATCTGTATAGTTACTTTTAAAACCCTCTCCCTTGCTTTGAGCTGGATAGTGTGTGGGTTGTGAACAGACTCACCTCCCAAAACTCTCTCTGCAACACTGGACTGCTTTGCCATCTCTGCTTAGATTGATGGCACTCACAACTCCTGGCCTTTTGACAGCAACGAGCCATTAATTGGGCCATGCATGTTAAACACGCCCCGGCCTGCCATCACCCTAATGTATAGTCATTCACGTCGGCCTAAGTTGGTAGGGAAAATGTGGAATGCTTAAGACGATCTCAGATCCAGGCCACTAAAGTCACTCCTATCTATTTATTGTTGAAATTTATATCCTGCTTTCTGTAAAAAAAATATGTTCACAGTGGCTAAGCACTCCACATGCTATGGCCAGATGGGACTCCTAAGCAATAAATGGGCGTTCAGGCCTGTGAAGACTGCAAGGGATCTCTTTAATTCTATTTCTAATGCCCAGTTATCTTGCCCCAAGTCAAGGACGCTCTTTATGATTATCCTATCCATCCCCTTGAAGGCGAAGGGATGGAGGTCACGCTTTTCCCACAGAGGGGGGTTGGTTGGTCCCTGGCAAACCAAATGTAAAACAAGATGAGACAATACCTCAAGCATACCTCGATAGAGACCTGCTTCCACAAAAAAATTGGGATGGGGGGAACAAGAGGCCGGACTGGTCAAGCTATTACCAAAAAATGGACAAGGGAGCTGCATTTGCTTGAAATAAAATCGATGGTTTTGCAAGGAGGCTCCTTTATTCCTATCCCTCCCCCATTTCTCCAAAGCTGAAGAAACCTGGGCCCAACCCAACAGGACCCTCTGCTGCGCAAACTCCACCAAAATGAACGGTCGGATGCTGCACAGCTTAACAGTGCTTTTTAACGGCGCTGCATTAACGGAAGAGCAACTTTCCCTTCCCAACGGCTATTCCAAACATTGGGATACTCCAGCTATAGGGGTTTGTTGCTTCAACAGCAGCCCTCAAACCCAGAACCTTGCAGGGCGGCCCAGTCTTCTAAGTTAGGGAGAGAAAAAACCCTGATCTTGAACACTATTTATAAGCCACTGGCTTGTTTGTTTGTTTTCCTTTTAAAATAAAAGGCCGATATGCAGAATCTCTTTTGGTTTTTTAAAAGGCTTTACTCCCTCAAGGAAAAAAAAAAAAGATTTACAAAACAAAAACAGCCTGCATCAACTCTCCAGGAGAGAGATTTGACAATATTAATCCAAATATCACGCTATTTAATTCCCCAATAAAACATTGGAAAAAAAGTGCCTACAATCTCTTTCTAACACTTTTGCTACATATAAAATCTCCAGCTAATAGGAATCTTATGGTACCAACCCTCTAAAACAGTTAAGATATATACACATTTTTTTGGGGGGCAGGGGATATTAACAAACAGAATATTACAAAGTATTAAAGAAGGCAACTCTTCTGTTGGGTGATTTTCATCTTCACTTGAAGTTGGCGTAGTCTGAAAAGGCGTCAATATATTCCTGAACCACTTTGTAGCAGAATTCGTACTGTTCCTGGAGATTAGGCAGAAAAGAAAACGCTGAGTTGGTCACGGAATGAATCGTTACTCTTCAGAGATGCTGTGGTCGCAAGGAAACCTGCCTATTAATTACAGGATGACCAAAACCAGGTAGCCCAATGTCAAACACTACTTTCAACAGACCATCTAGCTTAGCCCTGTTTAGACAAGGTTCTTCAACCCTGTTTGACAGATATTGCTGGACTAAAACTTGCATCATCCCTGAGCACTGGCTAAGCTAGCTGGGGAGACGGAGACTGTAGTCTAACATCACCTGGTGGCCCAAGCTTGAGGGATGCTCAATCTGCACAGACTGGCAGCAGCTCTGCGAGGTTTTTGACAGGTGTCCTCTCCAGCCCTACCTGGAAACACCATGGTTTGGAGCTGGGACCTTCTACACACAGAGCTTGCACATCACCATCACAATTCGATGTCCGCTGGCATGGACCGATCAGTGGATGGCTGGCGGTTGGAGGGTTTGACCTGGATGGTGTTTTGGTTCCTCCAACTCTAAATTTTTGGCTTTGAGCAGAAACAGCCATTTTCACAACCAGAAACTGACATTGGCCATAGCAAGAGGCACTCTTAGCTCAGTGGCAGAGACCTGGGGTGTGTGTGTGTGTAAGAGGGCTTGTTGCATTCAGGCCCTGCTTATGGGTGACCCTGTGGGCTATGACCTTATGGGCTAGAAAGTCTTTGTATCCCAGTTCCTTACGCAGGTACAAGAGAGAGAGGAAAGAGATGGGGCTCGGATGGGTGAGAGGGAATGAGAGGAACAGCTCAGTCTTGCAGGAGGGAATTTCTTGCTGCTCCACCCACTCAGCCACCCAGCCTCACCCACCCACTCACTCCACAAACAGCAGCCCATGCCTACCAGTGTTTGGACCATGTGCGGCCTCTGTAACCTCAAACTCTTCACTGTCTGAAAGACATCTAGAATTCCTTCAGCCTTGACTCTCTCCAAAACAGTGCCCAACGCACAGAAGGTCCCTGTTCGGCCGGCTCCAGCACTGGGGGGAAACAAAAGACAAAACAGCAACACACCTGTGAGTGACAAACACAGGCCTTCCTGTTGCCTGAACCGCTCCGCTGTCAAGCAGCTCTTTCTGACGGTAAGAGCTGTTGACGGGAGAATAGACCCCGTTAGGATATGGTGGACTCTCCTTCCTTGGAGGTTTTCAAGCAGAGGTTGGATGGCCACCTGTCAGGGGTGCTTCAAGCTAAGATTCCTGCATTGAAGTGGGGTTGGGCTAGATGACCCTTGGGGTACCCTCCAACTCTACAATTATATGATGGAATAATAATAATAACAATTTATTATTTATACCCCGCCCATCTGACTGGGTTTCCCCAGCCACTCTGGGCTGCTTCCAACTGAATATTAAAAACAATACAGCATCAAACATTAAAAACTTCCCTAAACAGGGCTGCCTTCAGTTGTCTTTTAAAAGTAAAATAGTTGTTTATTGCCTTGACATCTGCTGGGAGGGCATTCCACAGGGCGGGTGCCACTACTGAGAATGCCCTCTGCCTGGTTCCCTGTAACTTGGCTTCTCGCAGTGAGGGAACTGCCAGAAGGCCCTCAGCGCTGGACCTCAGTGTCCGGGCAGAACGATGGGGGTGGAGACGCTCCTTCAGGTATACTGGGCTGAGGCCGTTTAGGGCTTTAAAGGTCAACACCAACACTTTGAATTGTGCTCGTAAACGTACTGGGAGCCAATGAAGATGGAAGAGACATGGAATCTCATAGGGCACCTCCTGTAGGTATTTAAAGCTCTTTTGTGGAGAAAGGCTAGAGTATGGGTCGGCAAACTAATTGACTTCTGATCTGGCCTGCGGACGGTTTGGGAATTGCCGCGTGGATCGCCAGTGCTTGCATTCTTTCCCTCTCCCTCACACGGTGGCGCCACCCCCCCTCCACCCCTCCTCCTGGCTTCTCCCAGCCCTGTCTAGAGGAGGAAGGGGGCAGCAGTAGCAGCGCTCGAGCGGCCGCCATTTTCAGCAGCCCCTCTCCAGAGCCCTTTTGCGCGCCGCTCATCGTCCCTCCACCGCCGCCAGCCCCTGCCGCTTGCAAGACACAGGTAAGCAGCCACTGGGGCCCATAGTGCTCTTGCATCATTCCCCACCCCCCCAAAAAAATATAGTCCGGCCCCCCATAGGTCTGAGGGACAGTGGACCGGCTTCCTGCTGAAAAAGTTTGCTGACCTCTGGGCTAGAGGAAAGACCAGTGGGAATGTCATTCTATTTAAGGATGAAAGTTAGGTCAGACCAGTTACTGAAGTCACCAATTCACCAAAAAAGAGAGAGAGGGATGTATGTGCACTGATAATTGGGCTTGTGTAGATGCAGATGCAATTCCTTGTCGCCTGTTAAGAGGTCAGTTGCCCGCTGCAGAATTGCATGCTCCCTATCTCTATCCTGGGTTCAAATTCCAACCCAATCTCCTGATCTGCGGCCCAAGGGAAATACTGGCACCAATCTTAACAGCGGTTACTGTCTAACCAGGACCTGAACCCAATCCCTGCTACCCTTAGGAGCCTTTGTGGCAATGCCAGCAACTTCATGCAACGTACTCCTTGCCACTAAAGCACCTCTTGGGTAGCATGTTTTGCCAATTCTTGATGCCCGGAAATCTCGCAGCCTGTTTGATTACCTGCAGTGCACAGTAATGGGGTGGTTTCCGGACTGTTGCTGCTGCTTTTGCACAGCTGCAATGATGTTGATCATTCCTTTTCCATCAGTGGGGATGCCCACCTCCGGCCAGCCGTGGAAGTGGAACTGTCTGATCTGCCGGGTTTTGTTTTCCTGGTCAGGGAAAAAAAAAAGAAAATCTCAGAAAAGCCTGAATCTGAATCCAGGCAGACTCAGGAACGGGGACTCACTTCCTCTGAAACCTCTGAAAATGGTCAAGCAGGCAAGCAATAGCGAGCTTGCTCCACTCGCTTTGCTAACCGCATTCTTCATGAAGTTGTTGCCTGGTGAAGAATATTTTTGGAGGACTGCTAGCATCCTGAGATGCATTTGCAGAAGGAATTAAAAGTTATCTCTCCAAGTATAAAAATTGGGTATACAGTGGTACCTCGCAAGACGAATGCCTCGCAAGACAGAAAACTCGCAAGACGAAATGGTTTTTGGTTTTTTGAGTTGCTTCGCAAGACGATTTTCCCTATGGGCTTGCTTTGCAAGACGGAAACGTCTTGCAAGTTTGTTTCCTTTTTCTTAAAACCGTTAATACAGTTGCGACTTGACTTTGAGGAGCAACTCATAGTGTGGTAGCCTTTTTTGAGGTTTTTGAAGACTTTGGTGATTTTTGAAGCTTTTCCAAAACTTTTCCGAAACCGTGCTTCGCAAGACGAAAAAAATCGCAAGACGAAAAAACTCGCGGAACGAATTAATTTCGTCTTGCGAGGCACCACTGTACAGCAAGAAAAGCACATGCCCTTAACCAGGCTACATACTCCTAGGACAGAGCTTTCCAAACTTCTCATGTTGGTGACATGCTTTTTGGACATGCATCATTTCACAACACAGTACAGTGGTACCTCGGGTTACATATGCTTCAGTTTACATACTCCGCTAATCCAGAAATAGTACCTCGGGTTAAGAACTTTGCTTCAGGAAGAGAACAGAAATTGTGCTCTGGCGGCACGGAGGCAGCAGGAGGCCCCATTAGTTAATGTGGTGCTTCAGGTTAAGAACAGTTTCAGGTTAAGAACGGACCTCCGGAACGAATTAAGTCCTTAACCCGAGGTACCACTGTAATTCAGCCTTACTAGCAAACCGGAGGATAAGCTAACCCCTTTCCAGCACAGGAAGCATCTGAGTGATGCGCCGACACACTAACGTGTCGCGGTACACAGTTAGAAAAACTCAGTCCTAGGAGCTAACACAGTTAGAAAAACTCAGTCCTAGGAGCTAACAAAAGGGATTGTTGTTTTTTAAAATTTTTAAAAATACTTTTCAAATTTATACATTTCACTAATTTTGCAACCATTTTGACATTTCAAAACTTGACTTCCTCCCCCCCCCTTCTGCTGTTCCTTAAAATTTATTTTTAATATCTTCTGCATATCCAAATTAACTTAATTTGCTCATTTATTCATCTCCTTTAAATATATACTCTTATGAAACTGCAGGTTATTACAATAATCCTGCCAATGTTCTTATCGGTTTACAATTTATCTGTAAGTATTCAATAAACCATTTCCATTCTTTTATAAACGGAATTTTATATCTTGATTTCTTATTCTTCCGGTAAGTTTCGCCATTTCTGCATATTCCATAAGTTTTTGAATCCATTCTTCGTTTGCTGGGACTTCTGCTTCTTTCCTTTTTGGGGCAAGTAACATTCTTGCCGATGAGCAAAAGGGACTGTTGATAGCAAAGGACTGGGAGGGAAACTTTGGCTCCCAGAAGACAATGCAGCATTCTGCATTAAGTGGAGATGGAGAGATACAAAGGCTTCCCCGTGGCTAATTTGCATCTCTGGAGTGGGCAACAAACATTCACCGTTTCCCATTAACACTGGTAAGAAGGAGAAGCGTAGGACCTGGGAAGTCAAGAGCCGCCATCACTTCTCCCAGCAACCACAAGTTGCCCCAGCACCTACCCTGGTATTTGATACTAGCAGGTCCCGGACTGTGTAACTCTCACACTCCTCCTCTTTCTTCAACTCCACGGTTATATCCCCATAGGACACAGAGCCGTCAGAAGGCCAATACTGGGCACATTTCTCCTGAGCAGTCAGAAAGCAGGGAAGACAACAAAGGGGAAAGCAGTTAGACAGACAACATTAGGATCCATGAGAATCCCCCGGAAAAACAATCTCTCAAAGGACCTGTTGATGGCATTTTACCATTGCACTGTGGAGAGTGTATTAACTTATGGTCTCTGTGTGTGGTTTGGGAGCTGCACGGTCAGGGGAAAAACAATGCTGTCCAGGGTTGTAAAGACTGCAGGGAGAATAATTGGGTGCACTCTTCCCACCTTGGATCAAATCTCTGATTCCAGGTGCTATAAGAAAGCTGCAGAGATAGTACGCACCCCGGAAATGATCTCTTTCAGCTTCTGCCTTCTGGAAGAAGGTACAGACAGGGTTATAAAGATTAGGACTAGCCGCCTGAGAAATAATTTCTATCCGAATGCGATTTTGGTTTTAAACGCAGTGTAAGGAGTCTCTATGGGAGTGTATTGTATTTTTAAAATGGGGTATCAGAGTTTTTAGTGGGCTAACCAGGCTGGGATAGCAGGCTTGTTGGTTTTGAATGTCTTTTGTAGATTTTTTTTTTCAATTTTGTTGTTCTGTATGGAACAATGACAATAAAGATTATTGTATTGTATCGTATCCTCTAGAACAGTGTTTCCCAACCTTGTGCCTCCAGCTGTTTTTGAACTACAACTCCCATCATCCCTGACTAGCAAGACCAGTGGCAAGGGATGATGGGAATTGTAGTCCAAAAACAGCTGGAGGCACAAGGTTGGGAAACACTGCTCTAGAAGACCAAGCATGAGTTCCTCCCTGGCCTCCTTTCTGCCTTCCCCCCCACCCCAGTTTTTCTCAGGAGGGGGAACACGTGACAGCTCTGAGGAAGGCAATGGTCCTTTATAAAAAGGGCAGCCTGGGACATATACTGGCAATGCTGAGAATTCTGAGCACAAAGGTATGGGGACAGGGACCAAGCCTGCATAGGTCTTCTTGCTAGATGCAGTGCTTACCTCATTTATCCTCTTGCTGGCTGAAAAGACACGACGAACTGATGAATCTGCCTTATGCCATGCCAGACTACTGCACTGCCTACCCGAGAAGCGGCTCTCCAAGGTCTCAGGCAGAGGTCTGTCTTAGACCCGTTGCCTGGGATCCTTTTAAAGTACAGGTGACGGGGACCAAACACGAGGCCTTTCACACCCACAGCGTGTGCTCTGTCACACTCCAAGAAGGACAACGTCAACAATGTCTAGGCAACACAGTGACCATATACATACTTAATAGACAATCTTTATAGAATTCCTTTAAATCATAATGTAGCAGTGACTACATTAATACATGAGCACTGTTCCACAGCATTTGATATTTTCATTTATATACATTCATTCGAAATAAGATGGGTTCAGGAAGCATTCTATATCCACCCACCATGCTGATGAAGAATCCTACGAAACAGTAGTCAATATTCGGAATTACTGTTCAGTGTTGGACATCATTGTTGAATACACAAAGCTTCACAGCTTGTTTCCCACTGTACAAAGTCTGGTACCTCGCTTCATTTGAAGATTTTCAGAGACTTTGAGACTAAAGATTTCATTTTGAACTTTTTATGATTTGAAGGAATTCTATAAAGATTGTCTATTAGGTATGTATATGGTCACCGTGTTGCCTAGACATTGTTGACGTTCTCTTTGCAACACAGGGGTTGGTTTGGACACTCCAAGAAGGGTACAGGGCTCTACAGTTTCTCTCAATGGTTGCGTAGCGGGAGAGACTGAAGCCCATTAAAGGATTCAGCATCTTTGACGCTGAGCAATAATGCAATTATTACTGCAATGCTTAGGAAGCTTTAGCTGGTGCAGAATTTGGTGGCCAGGGTCCTCATCGGGGCAAGACGGTTTGAGCATCTCACACCAATCCTGGCCCGATTGCACTGCCAGTTAGTTTCCGGGCCCAATTCAAAGTGCTGGTTTTAAACCATAAAGGCTCAGGACCGCAATATCTCAAGGACCTCCTCTCTCCATATGAACTGACCCAGACTCTGTGTTCATCACCTGAGGCCCTTTTTTGTGTGCCTCCTACACGTGAGATCCAGAGGGTGGCAACACGAGAACAGGGCCTTTTCTGCAGTGGCTCCCTTTCTGTGGAATGCTCTCCCCAGGGAGGTTTGCCTGGCGCCTTCATTATGTATTTTTATGCACCAGGTGAAAATGTACCTCTTCAATCAGGCCTTGGTCCGCCCCCACCACTTAATGGATCCAATTGGCTTCCAGAGAATGGTAGGGGATGTTTTATCCCAAGCTGATGGCCTTTCAGCTGATTCCCTGGTGGCCCGCTGGAATGCGGAGTTAACCAGGGCTATTGACTGTCTGGCTCCGAAGCACCCTCTCCGATTGCATGGAGCCCAGACAGCCCCGTGGTTTTCCCCGGAGCTGAGGGCGATGAAACAATCGTTGAGACGGCTAGAGCGCTGGTGGCAGAAAACTCATTCTGAATCAGACTGGACACGGGCTAGAGCTCAACGTCGAGCCTACCAAGTGGCAATGGTGACGGCGAAGAGGGCCTTCTTCGCCGCCTCCATTGCATCTGCAGAAAACAGCAGCATGAGACTTTTTCAGGTGGTTCTCAATCTATCGGAACCACCTGCACCACCAGGGCCTGGTAGGGACCCCAAGATCTCCTGCAATGCTTTTGCAAAGTTTTTTGCAGATAAAGTCGCTCAGATTCAGAAGGAGGTAGACTCCACCGTGGGAGCAGGGCCAGGGCGGGAGAGTGCTAGAGTTCTGTCTAGTCCTGTTACATGGGATCAATTCCAATCTGTTACCTCCGAGGATGTGGACAGGCTGCTTGGACAAGTGAAACCGACCACCTGTCTCCTTGATCCTTGCCCATCCTGGCTGATAAAAGCGAGCCGGGAAGGGCTGGGCGATGGGCTTCATGGGGTGGTGAATGCTTCCCTCATGAGGGAGCCTTCCCAGACCCGCTGAAAGAGGCGGTCATTAAACCGCTTCTTAAAAAAACATCTTTAGACCCAGCCAATTTGGCCAACTATCGCCCAGTCTCAAATTTACCATTCTTGGGCAAGGTGATTGAGCGGGTGGTTGCCAAACAACTCCAAGCACGCCTGGAGGATGCGGACCATTTGGATCCCTTCCAATCGGGATTCAGGCCTCACCATGGGACCGAAACTGCCTTGGTCGCGCTGGTTGATGATCTCCGGCGGGCTAGGGACAAAGGTGAGAGCTGTTTCCTAGTTCTGCTGGATCTTTCAGCGGCCTTTGACACCATCGACCATAACATCCTTCTGGACCGTCTAGAGGGGCTAGGAGCTGGGGGCACTGTTATACGGTGGTTCCGCTCCTTTCTCCTGGGCCGTGTCCAGAAAGTGGTGGTGGGGGATGAGTGTTCAGACCCCTGGGCTCTCACTTGTGGGGTGCCTCAGAGTTCCGTCCTCTCCCCCATGCTTTTTAATATCTATATGAAGCCGCTGGGAGAGATCATCAGGGGGTTTGGGCTGGGTGTTCATCAGTATGCAGATGACACCCAGCTCTACCTCTCCTTTAAATCAGAACCAGTGAAGGTGGTGAAGGTCCTGTGTGAGTGTCTGGAGGCGGTTGGAGGATGGATGGCAGCTAACAGATTGAGGTTGAATCCTGACAAGACAGAAGTACTGTTTTGGGGGGACAGGGGGCGGGTGGGTGTGGGGGATTCCCTGGTCCTGAATGGGGTAACTGTGCCCCTGGAGGACCAGGTACACAGCCTGGGAGTCATTTTGGACTCACAGCTGTCCATGGAGGCGCAGGTTAATTCTGTGTCCAGGGCAGCTGTCTACCAGCTCCACCTGGTACGCAGGCTAAGACCCTTAGCATGCTCTAGTTATCTCCCGCTTGGACTACTGCAACGCGCTCTACGTGGGGCTACCTTTGAAGGTGACCCGGAAACTGCAATTAATCCAAAATGCGGCAGCTAGACTGGTGACTGGGAGTGGCCGTCGGGACCACATAACACCGGTTCTGAGAGATCTGCATTGGCTCCCAGTACGTTTCCGAGCACAATTCAAAGTGTTGGTGCTGACCTTTAAAGCCCTAAACGGCCTTGGTCCAGTATATCTAAAGGAGCGTCTCCACCCCCATCATTCAGCCCGGACACTGAGATCCAGCGCCGAGGGCCTTCTGGCGGTTCCCTCATTGCGAGAAGTAAGGTTACAGGGAACCAGGCAGAGGGCCTTCTCGGTAGTGGCGCCTGCCCTGTGGAACGCCCTCCTAGCAGATGTCAAGGCAATAAACAACTATTTTACCTTTAAAAGACAACTGAAGGCAGCCCTCTTTAGGGAAGTTTTTAATGTCTGATGCTGTCCTTTTTTTAATATTCAGTTGGAAGCCGCCCAGAGTGGCTGGGGAAACCCAGCCAGATGGGCAGGGTATAAATAATAAATTATTATTATTATTATTATTATTAGGATGATTAATATTATATAGCCTTTTAAATGTTTCTGTGCGAAGGGGGGATTATTGTTTTCCTGCTTGGGTTACACTTATTTACTTGTTTTTATCCTGTATTTTATTCTGTGAACCACTCTGAGATCTTATGATGAAGGGCAGTATATAAATCAATCAATAAATAAAATTATTGGAGTTAAAGTTTTTTTGTTGTTGTTTTTTTAAAAAACCCAAATGGGAGCTATGCTCAGACTTGAGTGTACAATGCAACACTTTGTACTTTGTAGTGCAATTTATCCAGACAGAGGAAGACCAGGGGCATATATCTGCACTAAGCAGCTCAAAGTGGCTTGTATGTGGCTGGCCAAAGGCAGGCTTAGAGGACCAGGCACACTGAAGTTTCTGCATCAGAACTGCACCACCTGCCTTCAAGCTCCCTGGAGACAATTCTTGCCCACTTCCCATTTGGCTCACCTGACCCCTTTCTTCCAGCTCAGTCAACATAACAATGGAGCAGGACTTCCACTCCCAGATCATCCTCCAGAAGTCCTCTGTCGTGTGCTGGAGAGGCCCTTGGCTGGCTATGTAGGAATCCTTTTGGCGATAGCCCTGGAATTTTAAGACATGGTTACTAGGAAGGGACGCAGCAGCAAGACTAGGCATACCCAAAGGCCAGAGAAATAGCTCCAGTAACATCTAACAACTATATATATATTCTCTCTTTCTTCCTCCCTCCATTCAAGAAGAGGACACAGAGAGAAAGGAGCTTAGCCACTGGAATGAGCCCAGCAAAGGCAGGAAATTGAATTCCCAGGTAAAAGGCCTACCGTCATGAAAGGGCTTTACAACCCAGATACTTGACAAGTAATGAGAGGAAGGAGGTTAAATGAAGCGAGCGCTGATGCAGTTCTCTGCTTAACATTGACACAGACTGACACCACAATACCGGAGACCACACTACGGTAATTAATGCAAGCTTAGTCAATCTAGAATGACCATGGCTCTGTTTTCATACAACAATCGTGGATTAGACTCTCCATCCCTCCTATGCCTTTCCTGCTCTTTAAAGCCACCCTGGTTGCAGGAATATAAGGCATGTAATTGATGCCTTTGAATTATGGTGGTGGAGGAGACTCGAGAGTCCAATGGATTGCAAGATGTTCAAACCTCTCCATTCTTAAGGAAATCAGCCCTGAGTGCTCACTGGAAGGACAGATCGTGAAGCTGAGGCTCCAATAATTTGGCCACCGCATGAGAAGAGAAGACTCCCTGGAAAAGACCCGGATGTTGGGAAAGATGGAGGGCACAAGGAGAAGGGGACGACAGAGGACGAGATGGTTGGACAGTGTTCTCAAAGCTACCAGCATGAGTTTGATCTAACTGCAGTGGGAGACAGGAGTGCCTGGCGTGCTCTGGTCCAGGGGGGTCACAAAGAGTTGGACACGACTGAACAACAACAAAAGAGGATGTGCACAGTCCCAGGATCAGGGAGCTCTGGGTGCTAACAGTTTTATGCATGAAGTGCAGTTTCTGTTCTCCAACACTCACATCAATAAAAGAGGCATTCACGTAATCCGTGTTCTCTTCGCCCCTCTTCACTGGAATGATCACCCGGTTGAACTCATCTACAGGAAAAACCAGGCAAACAAGGCAACAATTTTAGAAATATTTGGCAGCATGTGTTTAGATGAAGATATTGAGTCTGAAATACTGGAGCTCAGAAGAGATGGGTTTCCACAGCAACATACAAAAGTGGAGCTGTACGGCTGCACAACAGTCATGCAGGGAAGGCATACAGAATGGCAAAAAATGGTCCCTCGCATTCCAGTGCTGAACTGTTCACCGTATTTTTTGCTCCATAAGATGTACCTGACCATAAGACGCACCTAGTTTTTAGAGGAGGAAAGGGGGAAAGCCCTGTTTTTGGGGGGATTAGCTCACAGTTGTGCAGCTTACTTTGCAAAGGGAAAAAATCCTGTTTTTGTGGGGTTCAACTCACAGTTCTGCAGATTCTTTAGGAAAGGAAAGGGAGCCCTTTCTACAGTTTCCAGACAGATAATCTAATCAGCCAGTCACATGTCGCTGGGGAAACAAACAGCCTCCGCCTGCAGAACACTCAACAATGGAGGCCTGGGCAAGGGGGTGGGGCCGGGACCAGAAAGGGAGCCAGTGATTGACCACACATTCGCTCCATAAGACGCACAGACATTTCCCCTTACCTTTTAGGAGGAAAAAAGTGCGTCCTATGGAGCGAAAAATACGGTAAATATTATGTAAGCAAATGCTGATTGGATGTAACTAAATCAATTTTCTTCTCTGTAATTACAAATCATGATATATTTATATGACATTCACTCCCTCTTCCAGCAACTGCCACTACTGAAACCTTGATCACAATGGCTTTCTCTTTCCCTCAGCCCTCTCCACCTCATCTTGCTACTGCCGACACAAAAGCCACTTCCTCTCAAGGTTCCTCCCGTGCCCACAAACAGGAGCAGCAGATGTTCCTCAGCTGGACTTCCCTCCCTGCAGGGCAGGACACTCACATGGAATTATCTGCAGCACCCGGTTCTTCTTCATGTTGGCCGGCAAATTGCCCGTTCTCATCTTGTCGTTCTGAATTTTGATCGAGGTTAGTTTCTGCAGAGAGAGGTTGGTGGAACGTGAGCCACACCAAAACCACCGAGGGCACATAGCTTATAGTTCAAAGCATGGGCATGCACGTGCAGAGCTTGGCAGTGGGGCAGCCAGCAAGGGCACTTACTTGCCCATTACTGGCATGTAGGTTAGATGTGCCCATTGCATTACACTCAAAAAGGCAAGGCAAGAGCAGCAGATGCGCACTCTCACACACAACATGCCCTCCCTCCCTCTTTTCTACTCCATACACCAGAGGTCACCAATATGGCACCCGTGGGCACCACTGTGCCCATCAGTATATCCCGTGGCACCCACAAATGGTCCTCTTAAAAATGCATAATGCGCGAGAGGCTGTGTGCTCTTGTGGCTCAGTTACTGTTTGAACTGGTTAGGTCTCTCCCACACTGAATATGCCCCCTTGGACATGCCCACAGTACACTGGCTGCCATGACTGGATCCTCGCCCTCCCTTCCACGCTCAACAAAGAAGAGGTGCAGAGTGCTTCAACCTGTGAGCAAGTGCAGTGGTGACTGGTATAGGTACCTTTCCCCCATTCATAGGGGCGTGTATCATACTATTTTGTGGCTTTTTCTCCTTTTGTGCCCTTTTGGATGTGGAAGCCGTCGCCCCATAGTAGCCATTTTGTGACTGGCACCCAAGGCACTTTCTCAAAAGTCCAGGTGTGTTCACAATTCTAGAAGGGTTGGTGACCCCTCCTCTGCAGCCTGCCTGCCTGCCTTTCCAGCATCACAGAATTGGGAAGACCAAAAGCATTCTAGTTCAACCACCTGCCACAAAACAGGACATTCTCCCCTCCAGCAAAAAATAAATAAATCCTGAACAAAGTATGTAACAGTTTGCCACATACGGAAATGGGCCTACAAAATATGCAGGGATTTAAGATATGTAAAATGAACCATGGAAAGAGAAGAAGGGAAGTCATTGATATCTTAAGGATGTAAAATGAGTATTTGAAATTGTAAAACAGAAAATTTGATTAAAATTATTTAAAAAACACAAAAATAAGTAGTTCTGGGTAGCTGACTGGGGGGCGGGGGAAGAGATCTGATTACCGTATGGTTGGATAGAAAGACCCATGGCTTTGCCTGTTCTACTTCCAACAGCAGGATCAGATTCGTTATAACCACCTTGTACCTCTAAGGACAGGATGGAAATCCTCAAGTCTTGTGGTCTCCTGATTCCCCCTTGTGCTAGTTCTCCAAAGATATTCCCCCATGGAATTCCAGACCATGATCGCCATATGCATACAATATTAGCCATGGCTCTGTCTTCACCGTTAATGGGAAGCCAGATTTTAAATCTGTGCCGCCAATCAGGGACGGGAAATCTGTGGCCCTCCAGGAATTGTTGGGCCATCACTGTGCCAGGCTGATGGGAGTTGGGGAGTCCATCATTACTTGGAGGGCACAGGTTCCTTCTCCCAGCGGTAAATAATCCCATGATACCATGGCTAAAGAAAAGCAACTTGGTTCACATTTGCCTGATTGGTTAAGCCTTGCTTTCTGGCTCCCCATAGCCATCTGGTTGGCCACTGTGAACAGGATGCTAGACTAGATAGGACACTGACCTGATCCAACAGGCTGTTCTTATGTTTTTCAAGTCTGGTTGTCCCTAGCTACAGTTGTCCCTGGTAATGGAGGTACCAAGCTACTGTAGCTGCTGCCACTCACCTTAAACTCTTCCTCCAATCCGTTGCTGCTGGTCCCTGGGATCTTGTTGTAGATCTTCTGGAGGTGGATCTCCAGCGAGGTCACCTCCAGTTCTGTATCCCCATACAGATAATGCTCCAGAAGAGCTTGGTAGATGAACACATACTGCATCTGAAGGAGAGAAAAAACTACTGTGAGACGATCATGCTCCACATTCGAATAAGGCCATTCTCTGAACAGGTTCAATGAACATGAGCTAGGAATGCGTGACTATCCCAGCATTTGCCCTGAGAGGGTCGTGATGCTTTGCATGGAGTCAGGATGGTACACGCTCCAAGAAAGCATGTGCAAAACATTATCTCAAGCTTCTCCGTCTCCCCTGTGGCTACCACCTCCCACTTCCCCTGCCAACTTAACCCAGAGCAGCAGAAGGAATATTCAAGGGCAGTGACTCCAGTTCCTTGGTTCACCTTCCCTTCCCTACCAAAGAGCCCAGAGTTTCCAACAGGAAAATGCCCCAGAGTTTCCAACAGGAAAATGTCAGGCGAATGGTGACGTTTTCCTGCCAGGTATGCTGGTTCCAGAGCTCTCCTTGCTGAGAATGGAAGCTCTGCTGATCAGCCACTCTGCTTCCCCCAGGTAAGTTCGGAATAGGATTGCCAGAAGTCCAACAAATAGGAAAAAGAAGAAGAAACTTGCAGTTTGTTTGTGTGTGTGTGTGTCTGTGGTCCGCAATGAAAATCAGTCAAGAAGTTATGGTCACTATTCCTTCGCAATGCTATGGTTGGCTATTTTAAGTCCACAAATGATATGCAATGGACGACTTTTTAAAACTTTGTTATGATGCTACCTTTAAATTGAAGAGAAAGTTAGTTATGTAAATAGCTTCGTAGCTCATGCTAAACAGTGGACAGAAAGGCAAACAGCATAGGAAGTTTTTCTATGTGTTGGAAGCTGCCCAGAGTGGTGTAATTATTATTAATAATAATAATTTGGTTGAAACAGAACTGCAGCAGAGCAGAAGCAGCACTGGTTGTAATAAATAGCAGTTGTAACAGAAGTCGATGCCTTCTTACATTCTTAGTTATGAAGAGGAGGCAGCAGGTGGCAGATGGAATGAAGGTGCAATCCTGCATTGCATAGCAGGGAGAGGCATGAGGAGCAAACTATATTATGTCCTTGGAAGGCACAAACTAAGTTCCTTATCAGGGGCAGACTGTGAAAGTGTGAATTTGAGTGTTGGGACTCTCCCTTTCAATGCAGTCGTGATCTTGGAGCCCTGGCAAAGGTGACTGACCTGCCTGTTAAGCAGGCAAAAGGCAGAAAAAGGACCAGAGAGACAGGCTTGGAAAGAGAGGCTTCGTTATTCTTTCCAGGGGGAAGGAAGGAAATCTCAGGGATTTGTCCTGCCTGAGTTCTGCTGAAACATTTGAGGAAGAGCTCAGGGTCACATCATTAAGTCTGCTTACCTGCTCATTTACACACAGCAGCCGGTTATATTTTGGGTTCTTTTACAAGCAATAAATGCAAAGGAGAGTATCTGGCCCACATAGCACGAAGCTTATCCTGCAGGAGAAGAGACTTACATCGGTCTGTACCATCTGGCATCGCTGCGCCCGGATGCGGCTGACGAACCCGTAAACGTCCACCTTTCTCTCAGTGAGCATCATGTCCAGCATGGCATCAATGACAATGAAAGTCCCCGTTCGTCCCACACCAGCGCTGGGGGGGGGGGGGTGGAGGAGAAGAGAAGGGAAAAAGGTCTCCTTTGAGAATTCGGCCCTGGCAGGCGGTTTCAGCCAAGCAACCCACACATGCCAGATCACAGCATGCAAGTGACAGGCAGAGAAGATGATTCATTAAAGAACAAAGAATCTCAGGGGCCTAACATCTGTCTGCTTAGCCACCCTAGATGAGCAGTACATGCAGGGGATTCCCTGTGGGAGGAGATTCGGAAATGGTAGACGTGCCTTCTGACAGCTTGGTTGGATGGCTCGGTTGGTTAGAGCAGTGTTTCCCAACCTTGTGCCTCCAGCTGTTTTTGGCCTACAATTCCCATCATCCCTTGCCACTGGTCTTGCTAGTCAGGGATGATGGGAGTTGTAGGCCAAAAACATCTGGAGGCACAAGGTTGGGAAACACTGGGTTAGAGCATGGCGCGGATAACGGCAAGGTGGCAGGTTCAATCCCCGTAAGGGACAGCTGCATATTCCTGCATTCTTAGATGATTCCCAAATCATTCCTAGACGATTCTCAGGGCCCCTTCCAACTCTACAATTCTATGATAAAACAAAAAGGGCAGTTCCCTGATCCTACCATCTAAAACCACAAGTCAAAAGGCTTGAACTATCAGAATTTTGGGGGGCTAATGGTGGACTGAGAAAGTACATTTCTTGATCAAGGTGTCTATCCTGCCAGGTAAGTATCTAATTGTACTCTTGGTGACTGCCCTGAACATCACTCAGTGATTAGTAAGTTAAAATTTCTGTTAGATCAGGACTCCCCTGTTTGGTGCAAGTGCTTTTTCAGGGTCTGAATAGTGTGAAAGATTATATGTGTCATAGGGGGCAGGGGGAAGTGTGTGTGTCTCCGTATGAACTTTTTTTTTTTTTTGGTTATTTTGTTAATATTGCTTCATAGCAGTGCTTTCCCCCCCTAGGGGTACTCAAGCGTATGCAATATTGGCACATTTTGTTCTAGAAGAAAAGCTGTAATTGTGATATTTCACTTCTTTTTAGTTGCTGGTTTGCTAATAGTGTTTGGTAGATTGTAATTGTTTTACTGGTTATTTTCTAATTATATTTTATGAATTATGCTGTACTTGTGATGTTCAAATATATTGTTGTTCTTTACTGTTTGTAAGCTGCTTTGAGAAATATTTGAATGGAAAGCAGTATGGAAATAGAATAAATCAATACCCATATAAAAAAAGGGGGAAAAGAAAGTAAATTTATTAATGCTTGTGTTAGGGAAGGGGTAGTACCTCTGGTGGGGGACACATCATGCGCCTTATGGGACAGTTTGTCCACCTTCATATGATTAACTCCTTTCCATCACATATCTGACAGGCTTTGTCTCCGCTGGTTTTTGGGTTCCTATTGCAGATCCTCCCCTTTCTGCGTGGCTTTTGAGTGGGAATCTTTATTCCATTTTTGCTCAGTCACTAGAGCTTGAGACTCTTAATCTCAGGGTTATTGATCCAAACCCCACATTGGGCAAACGATTCCTGCACTGCAGGGGACTGGACTAGATGATCCTCAGGGTCCCTTCCAACTCTATGATTTTAATGTAATCGATTTAATTTAATATCCCCGCATGGAGGTGCAGGTGACCCATCCAGCTGTTTTTGGACTACAACTCCCATCATCCCTAGCTAGCAGGACCAGTGCTCTATTTAAACACTGGTCATGGGGACGTGGGTGGCGCTGTGGTCTAAACCACAGAGCCTAAGACTTGCCGATCGGAAGGTTGGTGGTTCGAATCCCTGCAATGGGGTGAGCTCCCACTTTTCGGTCCCTGCTCCCACCTAGCAGTTCCACCTAGCAGTTCGAAAGCATGTCAAGGTGCAAGTAGATAAATAGGTACCGCTCTGGCAGGAAAGTAAACAGCGTTTCCGTGAGCTGCTCTGGTCCGCCAGAAGCGGCTTAGTCATTCTGGCCACATGACCCGGAAGCTGTCTGCGGACAAATGGGCGCTGCAACCCCAGAATTGTCCACAACTGGACTTAATGGTCAGGGATACCTTTACCTTTTACCTTTAAACAGAAGGAAGGAAGGAAGGAAGGAAGGAAGGAAGGAAGGAAGGAAGGAAGGAAGGAAGGAAGGGACTGATGAGCTCCAGACTGACCTGCAGTGTACGACAATGGCCCCTGCATACTGGGGGTTACATGTCTTCACCTTTTTCAGGAACTTCAGCATCCCAATGGGAGTGAAAGGGACCCCAAAGTCAGGCCAGCTGGTGAAGTGGAATTGCGTCACCAGGCGCTGAGGCTTCTTATTGGTGACATCGCCTACCTGGGTGGAAGGGTAGGGAAACAGATTGGACATATTGGTTAATTGTCAGGCATCTAGAGTCACACCAAGCTCTCCGAATCCCTTCCTTTCATCACCTGTAAAAGCCTACTGTAGAGATCAGAAATGACAGGTTAAACTAAGGGAGAGGGGAGTGTGGCGAGCTCCCTTCTCTTCCATGCCCAAAGGTTGCCTCCTCTCTGCTGAGCAAGCAAATTCTCCATCATAATCTGACACCAGGCACACCAACTAGGCCTAGGCCTACATCTCTCCAAGGTTGGTCCACTTTTGCTTGGGCTATGGCACATCAGTATTTGGGGTGGGGGAGAAGAGGTGTACAACAACAACAACAACAACAACAACAACAACAACAACAACAACAACAACAACACCTTTCATACAAAAAGAACAATAACATCCATACAGAAGAGAACTTAGATGCTGGTTTCTCACCTGGTACCAACCCTACTGATCTCCAGGTGCAGCATTCTGGAATCAACAGACTTACATAAAAAGGGAGAAGAGAGGGGATCAAAATGAGATACCTGCTGAATGCAGAATTTCCGCACCGTGTAGTCAACTAAGACCGTCACATCTTCCACGGACACTCGGATATTTCCGTACGTCCAGCAGCCCTGATCTGGCCAGTACTGAGCACATTTGCACTGGAGAGAAATACACATTTTTTAAGAAAACACGGACCAGCATTTTGAAATTATTAATTACCTGCCCTCCACATAAACATTTTGCTTTTACGCGGCTCTCGTTTCACTTGCCACAGAGCCTCCGGCAGCCACTTGCCTCTTTCCTCTCTTTCAGGTTGGTCACCATGACAATTGTTGCTGTGTTTTGCTCCCAAATCATCCTCCAGAAGTCGTTCACAGTTTCTTCTTTTGGTCCTAAACAGACCGAAGGGAAAAGGGAAAAGTGGTACAGGAAGGTACTTGCAGGTGGGTGGGAGCAAGGCGTGTTTGTTTAACAAGACCTTTAAGTGGTATAATCATTCTTCCATATTGTCAGGGCTCTGTCAAGGCTTCAGGTAATTACAATCCCTCCCCGAGTGGCAATCAAATGGCAGATAACTGAAAGGAGTTCTTACCACGTAATTTATTCAGTATTCACAGAGAGCGACAAAGGAACGCTGTCTCGATAATGGTGGCGTTGCTCCAGGTCAAGTCCCACCCCTTCAGTCCCCCTTAATCCACGTCACCCCTGTGGAGGCTGGTCAGTGCCTTCTGCCTCTGAGATTTGTGTTCTGCTACTTGCACAGCCCATCTACCGTACTTTTCCGTCTATAAGATGCCCCCATGTACTGGACCTAATGGTCAGGGGTCCCTTTACCTTTTTATCTGTTGTTATGCAACTGAACGCGGCGGGGTGCGCTACCGTTGCTCTGTCCCAGCACCTGCCAACCTAGCAGTTCGAAAGCACCCCCAGGTGCAAGTAGATAAATAGGGACCGCTTACTGGCGGGAAGGTAAACGGCGTTTCCGTGTGCTGCGCTGGCTCGCCAGATGCAGCTTTGTCACGCTGGCCACGTGACTCGGAAGTGTCTCCAGACAGCGCTGGCCCCTGGCCTCTTAAGTGAGATGGGCGCACAACCCCAGAGTCTGTCAAGACTGGCCCGTACGGGCAGGGGTACCTTTACCTTTACCTTTATGCAACTGAATTACTGCCTTTTGCCACGGGGTGGCAGCAAAGAGGCACTTGCTCATCCAACTAAGAATCCACTAGCTACCCTTTCAAACAGCACAGCCTTCCCAGCACCTGACTCCTTCCATCTTTCCAATTCCAGAATACACCTGACACCTGGAAAACAGGAGTCCATTTTGACAATATACTGGGGGCCAAATCTTCACAGGGGAAACCCTAGTGGTTGACCCACATGAGCTGTAGATTAAGTTGTAGCTTTCCAGGCACCAGAAGAGATGGGTTGATGTTTACATGATTTAATCGTTTCAATTTCCCACTGTGCCCATGATTGATTTGATGAGGGCAATATTCCCCTGAGCATCCTTCCTAAGGCTGGCTGCCAGAGCGGCACGGGAACCAACTTGGAAACTCAGAAGAACGTTAATGCACTGCAAATATTTTTTGCTCAGCATAAAGCCTCCCAGCCATTTGTCATCACGGGACAGAAATCCAAAGGAAAGCAAGTGTGACTTACCTTGGGCCGCAATGAACTTGTTCTTCTCTTGGTACCCCTGCCAAAAGAAAAGAAAACAAGAGAAAGAGGTAGCTCATTTGTGCCTCTGGCATGCGAGCCAACTTCAAAGTCTTCCAAAACATTGGCATCTTCTCAGGCACCACACAGAGTGAGCTCTTTACCTTGCCAATTTTGTATTGTACATAAGTTGTATGAGGGCCAACGAGAGGGGTTAGAGCAGTTGGGGGTGTTACATCAGCACCAAAAAGCATCTGTTTTTCGTGTTTTTGGTGTGGTGCCTGAAGGGGAAGAATACTCATCACTACCAGGGGAAAAGATGTACAGTACGTAGCGCAGTCACAAAGACAGAGCTCTCTCTCCCTTGGAACATTTTACTGGAAACACAAAAAAGTGGATGTGTGACTTGATCCTGGTGGCAGACAGAAGCATGCCGGATATCTAAACACAGTGCACCCGATTCTCACCCCACCCCTCACAAAAAAAAAAAAAAACCCTCTTGAACACAGAACAATTTATGTGTGGTGATCTGGTTAATGCAAAATAAAGGTAAAGGTAACGGTAAAGGTAAAGGACCCCTGGACAGTTAAGTCCAGTCAAAGGCAACTATGGGGTTGCAGTGCTCATCTCACTTTCAGGCCAAGGGAGCTGGCATTTGCGTGCAGACAGCTTTCCACGTCATGTGGCTGGCATGACTAAACTGCTTCTGGCGCAACGGGACTCTGTGACGGAAACCAGAGCACACGGAAACGCCGTTTACCTTCCCGCCGCAGTGGTACCTATTTATTTACTTGCACTGGTGTGCTTTCAAACTGCTAGGTTGGCAGGAACTGGGACAGAGCAATGGGAGCTCACCCCGTCGCAGGGATTCAAACTGCTGACCTTCTGATCAGCAAGCCCTAGGCTCTGTGGTTTAGACCACATTGCCACCCGCATCCCTGTGCTAATTTGTGTGTGCTACTGCTCGGGTTAATGCAAGAAGAATGGTCCAACAAGAAATGCCAGGCAATGATTCTGCTCCTGACTTTTCTGTCTTCTTGACAAGTGCAATCGAGACTGCACAAGTTAGGGGTGCTTTGGGCATACAAAAGTAGAGGCGGGAGACGAGAGAGAGACAGAAAATCAAGGAACTGAAGTAGAGATTATGCATCTACCAACATTGCAAAAACAAAACACCGCACCTCTTTAAGGAGCTGCTGTATGCAGAAACCACTAGCACATCTAGCTATACACTGCCTACTCTGATTGGTATATAACAGTTCTCCAAGATTCCCAGCCTTCTTATCTCTAATCTTTAACTACAGGTACCAGGGATCAAACAGCATGGCTCCTTCTGCAAGCAAACCATGTGCTTTCTCAGTAAGCTATAACAGAAGGCAAAGCATCTGATGCGGGGATACAGCCAGGACTGTGGTGACACCACAGCCTCCAAAAATCCACGTTCCGCACCAGGAAAATAGTCATCCCTCCAGGGAAGAACTGCACACCTCCATATTAGAATGCATCTTAAGTAGCGCTCATTTAAAATAATTAAGGTTTTTTTACAAAGTGGTTTGAGGGAGGTGGAAAACAGAAGGGCAGAGCTTGGGCAGGAAAACAAAACATACGCACTACAATAAAGTTTGCATCCCACCGATGCTCCTTCGTGCTTCGGCCAAGCCACGTCCACCCTGTACCCAACGTCATCAGGCATGGTAAAGATGTGGCTCTCTGCCCAAAGTGGGGCTCGCAGGCATCTCCATTCAGCTGATTTGTGGGGCTTGCAAAGAGCTATGCCTTTGACTGCGGCATTTGATTTTCAAACCATATGGGCAAAGGAAAAATGGGTTTCCTGATGTCATTTGTAATGTCAGATAATTGACAGGTGGGCAGCTGCACCCATCTGCCAAAACTGGCTTGCAGGGAGGGTGGGCAGGTAAGAATCTAGCCAGCTGGCTGGATCCAGTCCTCCACCCCTGTTCACAGCACTTGAAGGCTCCTTGCTTTGGAGACTTTTAGATGGCAGTGGGCAGGATCCACAAATCATAACTGCTGCACAACTGCCCTTTCGAGAAGGAAACCTGTGCAAGGTCAAGGGAAATTAATGGAAGATGTGTGACAGCAATGCCAGGTGAATCTGACTTACTGTCTGTGCACTTTTTGAGCTACAGAGAACTAGAAACCTGGTGTCTGTAGGGAGCAGCATGAAGCCACCCAATTTTGCCTACACGATTGCAGCTGCACATGACTGTAGATCACCTGCAACACGGCTATCAAGGCAAGCATGGGAGCTGGTTAGCATTCTCGTTAAAATAACGAAGTCTCATTCTACTTCATTTCCCTTGCAGATACTTACATTAATAAATGAGGCATTGATGTAATCAGAGTCTGGAACCCCTTCGAGAGGTGTCAGATGAACCCTGGAATGATCATCTAGGAAGGAAGGTAAGAAGCGGCCCATTAAAAGAAACAAGTGTCAGGGCGACATTTAAAATGTAGGGGTTTCAGAAAGGTTATATACGGCCAGAAGGAAGTGAAACCTTCAAGAGGAGAGAATTCGGGCCTCCCCTCAGCGCACAGGGAAGCTGGAGAAATGGCAACTCATTACAAACTTCGGCCCAAGTTTATTGTCAACACAGGATAAAACCTTAATGCAGTGGTTTTGAATTGGAGCGGGGGACAGAGGGTAAGAAGAAGCTGACACTCCTGACCTGTGCAGGGTTACACATTATATAACCCATTTGAAGGAACCATGTAAGGGGAATAATAAAACATTTGCTTCACATTGCTTGTCTCACACCGCTGCCTCCAGCTGCATTTGTGCAGGGTTTCCCTAACTTGAATGTCCAGCTGGTTTTGGACTGCAATTCCCATCATCCCTGACCACTGGTCCTGCAAGCCAGGGATGATGGGAACTGTAGTCCAAAAACAACAGGAGACCCAAATTTGGGAAATGTGGCTTTAGAGGAAAAGTGCTAACTACCACATTTTCTGAGTGCGGCAGTAGGGAAGTGGGGGGCTGTTCCTTTGCAATCCTTATGGCATGCAGCTTAAGAAGGAAGTGCTGTAGCTGTGCCAAAAGTATGCCTCGCCTGATAATTTATTTGTTCAATTTTATATCCTGCCCTTCCTCTCAAAGGAGTGACATGTGCTTAGGGTGGATGGCGAAGAGGAGCAGAAAGATAAACTGTCCTCTTATCTCCAGAGAAAAATATTCCTCTCTCCAGACCACCAAGTTTGGACATGACCGCAAGGGGGTAAGAAGTGCCAGGGCCTGGTATGAGTTCTTCAGGCGCTCACTGGACCAGGGGGAACTTGCCAAAGATAATTCTGGATTGGTCACAGGTGGGGCGGAGGTTGTAGAGGGGAGACAGTCAACACAGGACCCTCCAGGTGTCATTGGACTACAAATCGCACCATCCCAGGCCACTGGCTATGCTGGTGGAGGCTGATGGAAATTGAAACAACATCTGCCATAGGATGTATGCAAGAAGCAGAGAGAGTTTCTACTGCAATCAAAGTTAGCGCCCCACAAAATGAAACTTGGCTGGTTTTCATCTGATCATTCCGTCGCTACTCGGGCAGCTTGCTTTTCCTGGTGGCGCAGCTGAAGGCGAATGCGTGGCCGCAAAGAACACAGCTGCATTCCAGGTATTTCCCCTTACTTTAATCACTGCTCTTCTGTGGTGTGCCTTCCTTCCAGACCGTGATTCCAGCGGCTTCTTGGTATGGAAGACATTTGGCCCATGAAAAGAGTTGCCTCTGGGATAGGGTCAGGGCTGAGAATGCTCAGCTTCTTGCAAGGGAACAGGCTTCAGCTGAGCAAGTCCCTCTTTCGTCTGCAAGTGACCTGGGTCCAGGGTGGGCCATCCATGTGGATCTACTAGCAACTGCTGGAGCTGCAGGAAGAGCAACAGGCTCTGCCCCTCAAACAAGTCCTTTGTGGTGTGGTGTGCTTTTTAACGAACATACTCTCGGAATAATGTTCTTTTGCCTCCAGGTTCCAAAACGAATGCGTTTTACCATATATGGCTATTGTTCTCATTCTTGTGTTACAGGAACTGCTTCTGCTGCTCTGCCTCTCCCCCTGGTTTGCGCCACCCCCTCTGTTATTCCCCTTGACACCCACAAGCAACACTTCTCCTAGGCAACCTCCCTCCCCTCTAATAATCGCTCCATCATTTTTGGCATAGCGAAAGAAACAGATGGAGAAAGGTTGACTGCCATCAGGCTAAAGTACTACTAGTTCAGCACCCTCATTTTATGGGTGTCTACCCACTGGGAAGCGCAGGCACCTCTACAAACAAGACAAACATGGGGGGGGGGGCATTTGGATCCCCTGGGTTCTTTTGAGCTTACTGCAATGAAACCAAGAGACAAGGCCACCTGCAGAAGAAGTGTTCTGTGTCACACTGCAACGTACAGTGTTAGCTGTTAGCTGTGCAGGGCAAAGCCAGAGCTATATATGGCTCTGCTGGGTCTCATCAGGCTCACTTGAGCCTCGATTTGAAGCAAGCCTATGCTGGGCACAGGATGGATCGATTCTCTTTTGCACAGACCCTTTATATGGGTGGCAGTAGTAGCTGCATGCCATGGCTTTGGGTTATCGATCTCTGTCTGTGATTTTGTTCTCCTCAGATGGTTTTCTCGCTCTTCCTTGTGAGAGATGACTAGACTGACTTTTTTCAAAGAGAATGTTTGGCTATAAAGGTGCAGGCGCTGAAGCTGTGTGCATCATTGGCTTTAACACCACGGTAGCCAACCACCTGAGAACATCTTGGGCAATACTTACAAGGCAAGATGTTTACGTATCTGTTCTTCTCCTTGTTTTCTTCCTTGGAGGCAGCTTCACATGTGGCCTGGATAGGGCACGCCGGGAGAGCCTGGGAGGATGGGGTAGAAATAGGAAGATGCTGTACCTTTGTTGAACAACAGGGAGCAATCCACACCCAATACACAGCCTCTGTGGCTTTTTATTCTGATCCTCTGAAATGGGCAGTGATAAACAGCCAATGCTACCAAACTGCAGTAATTCCAAATACCGTAAGTGGCAACCTCTTCCCTTGGAAGTTCACCAGAATGTGCATACCTCACCAATTGTTGCCTGGGCTGTTCAGCTGGAATACTATCACTTCCACTGGTTTTCCCAGTAGTGATGTATGGAAGTGAGAGCTGGACCATAAAGAAGGCTGATCACCAAAGAATTGATGCTTTTGAATTATGGTGCTGGAGAAGACTCTTGAGAGTCCCATGGACTGCAAGAAGATCAAACGCATCCATTCTAAAGGAAATCAGCCCTGAGTGCTCACTGGAAGGACAGATCGTGAAGCTGAGGCTCCAGTACTTTGGCCATCTCATGAGAAGAGAAGACTCCCTGGAGAAGACACTGGTGCTGGGAAAGATGGAGGGCACAAGGAGAAGGGGGCGACAGAGGACGAGATGGTTGGATAGTGTTTTCGAGGTTACCAGCATGAGTTTGACCAAACTGCGGGAGGTAGTGGAGGACAGAGGTGCCTGGCGTGCTCTGGTCCATGGGGTCACGAAGAGTCGGACACGACTAAACGACTAAACAACAACAACAACATATCTCTCCCTCCCAGAGGTCTAACTTTGTACTTGCCTTCTGTCTCATCTGGCATCGTTTGCCATTTATTTTTTTGTGGCCTTTTTAAAAAGCTGCCCTTTTTTACTTCATAATTTTTATTTTTGCCTTATGACAAAGGTTCTAAATTGGCTAAAAGCCTCCCAAGATCTGTTGTACATTGAAGAAGAGGACCACACTGTCAGTGCACAATAACAGGGAGACTCAGGGGGAAAGAATTTGTCCCCACCCAAATCCTGGACTATGTCATTCTTGCAAAAAAAGTTGAAAAGGAAGGATGCCAGCACAAAACTCTGCACTGCTTGGGACTGACCTAGAAAGGTAGATGTTTGTATAGAGCTGGCTGGGGCTGATGGAGGTTACAGTTCAAAACATCTGCAGTGAACCGGTTGGGAAAAGATGGTAAAAAGTGCCTGAACTCCATAGAGTAATTGCTGAGCTATATTAGTACTATTTAGCATGATACATAACAGTTTGTGCTCAATGGCATCAAAGGCCACTTTAAAATCTACAAAAGGTTCAAATCGTCCTTTGCTAAGAGATGCATAGTTGTGTATTACATGCTTTGGCACAAAACAGTTGCCAGGAGTGGAGAACTCATATCTGAATCAGCTTGTTTTCTCCTGAAAATGCTGTTACTTATAGTCCAGGCCTCAGGTTTAGCTACTCAGGCTAATTAGTTTGTAATAAGGAGAGATTCAAACTCTCCCTCCCTCCCTTTAACAGGTGATGATAGTTGTACTTTGATTCCTGCCAGTTGTTAGGTTGAAATAATAAAAAAGCTGGTACAATACTGGAAGCCACCAGTATTTTTCTTCTTAAAAACTTCACTGCAAATACCATTCTCTCCTGGGGCCTTGATATTTGGTAAATTTGATATAATATACTTCAAAGTGCTGGTATTGACCTATAAAGCCTGAAATGGCTCGGGACTGCAATACCTCAAGAACCGCCTCTTTCCATATGAACCTACCCAGACCCTGAGATCATCTTTTGAGGCCCTTCTTCGTGTGCCCCCTCCTTGAGAGCTTAAGAGGGTGGCAACACGAGAACATGGCCTTTTCTGCAGTGGCTCCCAGTCTGTGGAATGCTCTCCCCAGGGAAGTTCGCCTGGTGCCTTCACTACGTACCTTTAGGTGCCAGGCAAAAACATTCTTTTTTAACCAGGCCTCTGGTTGATCTGATTTATATCCTATGCCCTTTTAAAACGTATTTTCTTTTTTTGGGGGGGGGGTGCTATTGGGTTGTTGCTTTTATTTTTATTATATATATTGTGGTTTTATATTTTGATTTTGTTCTGTGCACCACCCTGAGACCTCCAGGCATAAGGTGGTATATAAATTCATTTTTTTAAAATAAATAAATAAATCACTGTTTACTGATTGGTAATTTGTGGAATGGACAAAATGTCTGGTGGTCCCATGTGTTAATTTTTGACCAGCATCAAGGCCTCCATGAAGAGTGATTTAACTTTATCTACAGAGGATCAAATGTGCTGTTTAGGAGGCAGGCTATACTGTAGTGATGGAGACACCTCATGTGAGCAGACTGCCTACAATTACAGTACAAATAAAGTGTTTAATGGGTTAATGAATGGGGGATCACCCTTTCATTACAGGATTTTAACTAATCCTATCAACTCTTTGCAGACAGATTAAGAGAAGCAAGTAGTTACTTCATGCTATCTTGGCACACAAGATGGCAGCAAAGTCCCCTTCAGTAAAACCTCAGATTGCATGAGCTAAATTGCTATGGACTGGCCCCGGTACAACCTTTTGAAAGAGACAGATCTCCAAATAACAAGTAGCAAGTGAATTAAAGGTAAAGGTACCCCTGCCCGTACGGGCCAGTCTTGACAGACTCTAGGGTTGTGCGCCCATCTCACTCAAGAGGCCGGGGGCCAGCGCTGTCCGGAGACACTTCCGGGTCACGTGGCCAGCGTGACATCGCTGCTCTGGCAAGCCAGAGCTGCACACGGAAACGCTGTTTACCTTCCCGCTAGTAAACGGTCCCTATTTATCTACTTGCACCCGGGGGTGCTTTCGAACTGCTAGGTTGGCAGGCGCTGGGACCAAGCAACGGGAGCGCACCCCGCCGCGGGGATTCGAACCGCCGACCTTTCGATCGGCAAGCCCTAGGCGCTGAGGCTTTTACCCACAGCGCCACCCGCGTCCCAGCAAGTGAATTAGGAAAGTGAAAATTAGATAGAGGAAAAACCTTTTTGGAGCAGCAAAAAGCGAGGAGGGGGAGATGAGCTGAACGTGAAACTATGAAGGAGAAAAGATCCAGATCTCTAGTAGATCTTCACCCAAAGGATTGTTGTGCAGGGGTCAGAATGTCAGTAGGATGTCGTCCCCTGATCTATAGGGGAATGATCTGAACCCATAAATTTCCTTTGAAGCTTGTGAGGCACTGAAGATGTAACACGATTCTTGGAGTGGGTACGGAGACCGAGGTTCAAGTCCTAGTTCGGACATGAAATTCCCACGGGCATCACAGCAGTCACTAACTCACGGCCTAAATTACTTTTCAGGTTTGCAAATTGTTCTTGTTTCTTTTTTGGAGAGGGTGGGGCAACGATAGAATGGGGAAGATATAGGACACTTTTATGCTGAGAGGGCTGCCAAAAGCACTTTTTTATAATCACATCACTGAACCAAGCAATCCCAGCCAAGTAGTTACTTCTATCACTATTTAGAGACATCACCTTGCCGACAAAGGTCCATATAGTTAAAGCTATGGATTTCCCAGTAGTGATGTATGGAAGTGAGAGCTGGACCATAAAGAAGGCTGATCGCCAAAGACTTGATGCTTTTGAATTATGGTGCTGGAGGAGACTCTTGAGAGTCCCAAGGAATGCAAGAAGATCAAACCTCTCCATTCTGAAGGAAATCAGCCCTGAGTGCTCACTAGAAGGACAGATCCTGAAGCTGAGGCTCCAAGACTTTGGCCACCTTGTGAGAAGAGAAGACTCCCTGGAAAAGACCCTGATGTTGGGAAAGATGGAGGGCACAAGGAGAAGGGGACGGCAGAGGACGAGATGGTGGGACAGCGTTCTCGAAGCTACTAGCATGAGTTTGACCAATCTGTGGGAGGCAGTGGAAGACAGGAGTGCCTGGCGTGCTCTGGTCCATGGGGTCATGAAGAGTCGGACATGACGAAACAACAACATACATTGATCCAGCCTTACCAGGTTGGAATTAAAGGCAACAGTTGGGGAAGTCTGATAACTGCACACAGTGTCTTTCCTTCCCCTCTTGCCCCCTCTTTCACACTTTCCCAGTGACAATGATTGCAATGAACCCCAAAAGCAGGGGCCCTCTTAACGTGACCTCACTTGTAACTGTGCATTATCAGCATCTCCTCATTTGCATAGCTACACTTTGCTGTGCATGTAACCAGCAGTGATTGAAGTGTGGCGATGACGTGGAAATCTTACTGGAGTCACAATCGGCTCCCAAATGCTACTCTGGTTTGAATCAATAATGCAGGGAACTGATTTTCTCCAGGAAAACAGGAAGAGGGCGTGAAGGAGCCTGGACACGGGCCCAAGTAAGGGCAGGGTCAAGTAAGGGCAAGCTAACAGCCCTGCTGATCTAGAAATATCTGATTGGGAGGCGGGGCATAGCCGAGAACCAGGGACTGAGCCTCAGACATTTGAGCACGAGGCAACACCCATTCCTGCCACCTCTTAGATTTTCAAATGCTAGCCAGAAACATAAAAACATTACTCAGGTTTGTCCTGTACAATTGGTACAGGGGAGGGAAGTCTTTCAGCAAGGTAGAGAAGGGCATTTCATTGCTTTGTGTGCACCATCCGACTCTTGACTTCTGTAGTACAAGCAGTAACCTTAAGCATTTCTGTGCATCAAAACAAACAAAATTCTACAACCCACACTGCCACATTTCTAAATGGCTTTCAGAATCAGCTTAGCAGGAGCTGTTAACCTTCACCGGTAAACAACGGGGTGACTGCAGTTATTCTCACTATGTCAAAACATGGCTAGCTTTCGAGCTCAACAGAGAAATGATAGTTCCTTAACAGCTGGGGTGTAGGGAGCAGCAAGCTTGGACTGGTCTGGCCTTGATTTCATACAACTGGCATTCAATTTTAGCAAACAATCCTTTTCTTTTCTTTTTTCTGCCCAACCCCAGAACTCAGCAGGTATGAAAGGAGTGGGCTGAGAGGGAGGAAAAAACAAACTAGCAAAGGACTCACATTGAACTCTTCGCGGAAAAGTTTGTTGTCATCTGCCATTCGCCGGTTAATCTCCTCCTCCAGTTTATCCACAGGCAGTGGTGGGTACTTTCTGTTGGTGCTGGGAGACCTGGCAAGCAATGGCATGCTCTGGGGCTCTGCAACAGAAGGGGAGTCCGCTTGTTTTTGATGCACTAGGCAAAGGGCACTCAAGAGACTACAACTTGGGTTATATGCACAGACAAGCACACACACACACACACACACACACACACACACACACACACACACGTCAGTTCCCAGAAATCCATCACACTCTAGCATGAGCAACAACCCCTGCAGGTTGTGGCCATGCAGATAGGGATGGGGAAAGGTTAGCCCCCCATCCCTCTGTCTTCCACAACTAAATGTCCTTACTTTCCGCCCACTCCCAAGGAAATGAATCAGTCCAAGTGGGGGGAAAGTAGCAGTGCTGCGCCTGGGACAACCAAGAGCTCTGAACATCCCCGTGGAAACGGCTCAGGCACAGAGACACTCGTTCAATTTGCCTCACTGCCGAGGCGTTGTGCCGCTAGCCGGTACAAGAATAAGAAGAGAAGACAGGGAGATGCAGCTGCTTCAACAAGTTGTATCAGATTCACCGCCCCCGCCCCCCAAAACAGAGCCATTTTCTGCAATGGATTATTTTAGCAGCAAAAGCTCGACAATCTGCCACACCCTAGTTGAACTGCATAGAAATAGGGCAGCTAGCTGGTAGATGACCTGAGGCATGAAGCAGACCTAGGACATCATTCTTCATTCATGTGAAGGGAAAAGCAACATTTAGGTGGAATTGGGGTGCTGCAACCCTGGCCAACATTAGGAGGAGGGGGAGCTTAATGGCCGGGCCTTGTTCTGGAGCTGGGAGGAAGTCAAGTGGACTGGCCTATGGGAGTTCCCACAATCCAACCACCGGTATGCAGTTGTAAGACCAGAAGGCAGCTGTGCAACTGATCCATCCAATCCCTTGGACACACTGTTGAGGTGACATTCAGTGAGGACTATGACATCCCTCTCATTTGGGATACCCCACAGAAGGAAGAGGGTTGCCAGGACTGCCACACTGTGGTTCTAGCTTCAGTTGTGGGAGAAGAAAGCACAGACTTACCCATGTCATCTGTCCGTCCATTAGACAAATGAAAGGAGTTGGAATGGCTCCCGGCTTGCTTGTATTTTTTGAACCTAGCAATGAAAATACATGGAAAATCAGCTAAGCCAGGTTCATATCTGAGTTATCTAATATGCTGTTGGGAGCAGGTCTTTCTACCTGCACAAGTGATCTTTTTCAGAGACTTAAATAGGACACTCTCCCGATGCCCTGGCATAAGAAGATGAAGCAGGAGTTGTTTACCTTGAAAGGGTGGTTGATGTGAATCAACACAGAGAGTGTGGCTACTCAGAAGGCTGCATTTGAGTGAGGAGAACTCTCAGTGCGGACACCCAAATTTTCAGAACCACTTTGGTTCTATATAGCATCTTGAACACACCAGTGAACTTTGCACAACACAGGCATTGCAGGGGGTTGGATTAGATGAAACTAGAGTTGTCCCTTCCAACTCTATAATCCTATAATTCTAAGCATGCTCTGCTACTGTAACAACTGCAACACTGATCTACAAATCAGGAAGCCCCCAGTCCAAGTCTTGCCTCTGACATTAACTCACCAGGTGGCCTTGGGCAAGTCACTCCCTCTCAGCCTCAGATCTGCAATATGGGGACAACAGTACAGGGGGCTAGGGCTGTTCTGATGATTACAAATCAGTGTATGTGAGGCAATCTGAACATTTGAAAGCACTTATTAAGTACCATCCACAGACAGGAGATGGGTGCTGAGAGTGAAGCCACCTAGCAAGCGATTTGAACCAAGGACTTCCTGCTCAAAGCTCACAACTATATCGCCTCCCATGCCATGAATTCATAAAAATCGTTTACCTAAAGGTGACAGAAACAAGTCAAGGAGACAGTATTCACATATGATCACGAAAGGGGGAGGAAAACAACAGCTGGAGAAGCTGAGAGGTCAGAGTGCCCACTCTTACACAGTAGGAAATCACAACAGAGATATTACAGCTCAAGAAGCTGCCTTCCTTCTCTCACATCCACACCCAAACAGTGTTTGCTGTCTCAAATGCAACACTGCATATCACCTTCTGTTTCAAACAGATGGTCTTGGATTCTGCCTTGGTCAGACCACACCGGGAATACTGTGTCCAGTTCTGGGTGCCACAATTTAAGAAGGATATTGACAAGCTACGACGTGTGCAGAGGAGGGCAACCAAGATGATCAAGGGTCTGGAAACCAAACCTTGTGAGGAACAGTTGAGGGAGTTGGGTAGGTTTAGCCTGAGAGGAGCCTGAGAGGAAATTTGACCGCCATCTCCAAATATCTAAAGTGCTGTCACTTGGAAGACGGAGCAAGTTTGTTTTCACCTACCCCGGAAGCCAACTGAAGCACAGGTGCCAAAACATGCAAGCCAAATAGCCAAGCTTCTGGCTGATTTTCAGGCAGAATCTCTGGCTCAAGAAAGATGACTGCTCTGGTGCAGTGCTGCTCAAGAAAGGAGAGGAACTGAATATCTGGCTGGAGCAGGTACTGTTGCTGCTGCCCCACAAGCCTGATTACTTCCCTTTGCCCTTTCCCAGGTGGGAAAGACGCAAGGCAGAATATGAGGAAGGCAGCGAGAGCTTTCTGCTTCATCCTCCTCTTTGCTCAATGAACCCTCCTCAGGTTCTTTCCACCCTGGATAGGAAGACAAGTAACAGCTGGGCAATCTGCCATTTTGCATCAGGCCAATTACCCAATGTGAGGGGAGAGGGAAGGAAGGCATCAGCTGAGGAATCTGGAATCTGTGTAACTTAAGGGGCAGGTACCACACACCATCCCCAGAGGAGCTGCCTGTGGGCAGGAGAAGCAGTGCTTACCTGTCCTCTTGTTATCGGCACAGCTGTGCTTATGAGGGTGAAGAGGGGGAGGGGGGAGGCTGGTTTGGTGCAAAATGCACCGGGAGGAGTGCTGGATTGGCTCCACCAGCGCGTTTGCACAGTGCTGACCTCCCCACTGCATCTCCCTTCTCCCCAATCCAGTAAGCACAGCAACATCAGCAACAGGAGGTCAGGTAACCACTGCCCCTTCCATCCAACTGCTCCTGCACCTGCAGCAAAGATTGTCCCAGGGACTGGGAGCAACTAGAGCCCATTTTTATTTTGTTTTAATGATGCTTCTCTTTTTGAAATGATTTTAAACTGGTCAAGGTGCAGCTCTAAGAGAAACATGTCAAACCACAGGAGCCCAGCAAAAGGAAGTCAGAAGGTTCTCCAAGCAGCACTTACCTTAACATATACAGGACAATAATAATAAATACTATCACTAGCAAGGAAGATAATGCCACCATTACGGCTATGATGGGTGTCTCATCTAGAGGGAGGGGAAAAAGAGAAAGAAATTTGTTTTAGAAACAGCAATGCCAGGTATTTCAAAGGACGTAAGGAAACAATTGGGAGTTCCTGATTATTTCCTTAGAAGTTAAAGTCACTTGATGTCATGATGGTATCAGGGAACTGATGGGTGGGAATCTCCATCATACTGGCTGGTGGAGTGTGTGGGAGCTCAGGATCCAGGCTGCCAGCCATGCCTTGTTCCCCATCCCTGGCATAAAGTATCCCGTCGGATCTGGATTTTGGGCTTCAAGCTAGCCTTGGAAGCCTGAACTGCATAAAGCCATGATCACAGAGCCATGTTAACCCAGTGCTTTTCTTCTAAAAAAAATGTTTAGGGGTACTCTCATTTTCCTACTCATTTTGAAATACTGCCCCTCAATGAGGCCAAACTTAGATTCACAAAATGTTTAGGGGTCTGTGTACCCCTGCGTACCCCCAGGAAAAAGCACTATGTTAACCTATGTCTCACCATCCTTTGTGCTGTCTGAAATGTCATGTTTTCAGTTCCTTCTGAACTGCAGCTGCAAATACGCAAGGGGCACGCAAATTCCCACATGGGCAACTTAGATGCTAACTAATTGTCTACTGATCCATGCACAAAGTAACACTTGACGAGGGAACTCAACATGGTAGGACAGAGACTTTTAAGACAATGCATTTATTTATGATTGCACTTGTACTCTGCACTTTCCTCAAATACGTGGCTATTCTTTGCTTCAGCTCTTCACAACAACCCTGTGTGATAGGATAGGCTGAGAGATGAGTAACTTCATGGCTGTTTGAATCCAGGTCAAGCAATCTGTCCACGTTAAGTAATCCCAAAGAATGCTAGATGAGTCAAGGTGGGGGGGAGAGAAGCTGGACAGATTTCAAGGAGTAAAGGAAAAGAAACCATCAAGAGTGATACTTCCCCCCCCCCCAGTAGAGAATAAGTTAGATGTACAGTTTGGTCTGATGCAGTCCAATGAGCTGCTGGAATTTGGAAGTGTGAACTGGCTGTGAGTTCATCTCTCCAAAGAGAATTCTTGTACAGCGCATTTAGATTCCAGGCAAGTCAAAATTACATGCTGACACACAACAATGGAAGGCTGTTTGGTGCATACTTAAAGCATTTTGCAGCTCTGCTTTCCTACATGTTCTCTGAAAAATAGTGGGGGCAGGCCCTAGGCAATTCTGTTGTTAGCTCACAGCAGACAGAGCAGTCACACACTGAGCATTTTCTCCCATTCTTTGAAATATGCAACAGGTTTACAAATGAGCTGCGGCCTTGGCTGTTTGTGTCCTTGAGAGCTGCTGAGTTTGTACCTTTGTCCTAGCAACTCCCGTACTGGAAAGAGGATTGAGAAATGACAGCAGGCAGAAAGCAATGGGGGAACGTGAAGAAAGCAGTTGAAAGCTCACCGTTCTGCTTCCTGGCTGTGGTTAACGCTTGCAGTGGGAAAACGCTTGCAGTTCTGAGTCAGATGTGTCAAAGAGGGAAGGTGCAAACCCCAAAGACCTACATCTCATTGCCAGATGCATCCCCTGGAAGTGCCACTGTAGGTCCTTACCTTCTCAACCATCCTTCCCACTAACTGGGCCAACCCCAGATGAAGTTACCACAAGGCCAGGAAAAGGAAGCAGCTTGCCCATAGTGCTCTCTCTCTCCCTCCCTCTCTCTCTCTCTCTCTCTCATTAGAGCAGACTGTAGCACCAAAGGCAAATCACACTACCCACCTATTCTCTCTCGTTCTCCCCAACCCCTAAAGGTGAGACTCCACATTCCCTGTTAGATGCAGGAGAGTCTGACATGGAGTAAGGGGTATTTGATGTGGAGAATCCAACTGCAACCCATAATTTCCTGCCCAGGTATATCTGCACTCTATTCTTTCTCTCCACCACTGTGAAAATGCTCTTTACACATAAGAGCTTATCTTGGTCACAAAAAGATGAGAGTTCTCTCTCTCTCTCTCTCGCTCTCTCTCTCTCTCTCTCTCTCTCACACACACACACACACACACACACACACACACACACACAAATGGATTTATGCAGCATATCATATTTGTGGAGTCAGTGTTGTGTACTGGTTACAATGTTTGACTAGGACCTGGGAGACCAGGGTTCAAATTCCCACTTGGCCATGAAGCTCACTGAATGACTTGGGGCCAGTCGCTGTCTCTTAGCCTATCCTACCTCAAAGGGGTGTTGTAAGGATAAAATGAGGAGGGAGAGAACCATGTATGAAACTTGAGCTCCTGGGAGAAAAGATGGAATATAAACAAACACGTATATAATTTTGGGTGCTTGCGAACCCAAAGAACATGTGTCTAGTAAGGAATTTAAGTATATGTGTCTAGTAAGGATTTAAGAACGTGTGTCTAGTAAGAAAATGACAAATACATCTTACTTTATTAATCCCACATCCCAAAAGGTGGGAGCTTTCTTAAATATGCCATTACCAATACATACCAGTCTGAAATTAAGAAGGTGTGAAGATACAATTTTGTGATTGTGTGTTAAGAGAGCAAAATCTTTTTACCCTGGACTGAAAATGAAAAATTGAACATACTGGTAAATTTCTCTACATAAGAGACTGGTGAGGACAGCAAGCTGGTTCAGAAAATGTAAACTTGGACGCAAGTGCACATTTTCTGTATATCCCCTCCACACATGTATGACTTTGGCATGGGTGGAAACTTCATCAATAGGAAATATTCCAGTATTGATTGACAGATTGCAGAAATAATATTCAGCTTTATATTCTCCAGGCAGGATACCAAAGATAGCACAAGTATGTGAACAGCATGGCGGGGTGGGGAGCAGAAGTATTGCCCCATGCTCTGGAAATGGACACAATATAAAGGGCTGCAACCGTAAGCTAATATCATACACCTGTGAAGACTGTGGATTTTGTTTTATTCGTCCCTCCCATGAGGAAGAGACATTCTCGGTTCTCCAAATATCAGCTGTGCCTGAAATCTACTTTGTGAGTTCACCCAGAAAGAATAATACACCTGAGCGCCTGTTGTTATACAATAAAGAGTTTAATGCTGCCCAAAAGACAGCAACAGACTTTTAAACACAAGGATAGATCCTGAAAGGCTGGAAAGACTGACCGACTACCTGCGCAATTAGGTAAGAAACTGCGCCAAAGTAACTCCCCAACATTGCAATTAAGTCTACAAAATTTACCAGCCCGCTGGAATAAATTGCTAGCCTGTTTGCGCCTCCCCTCAATCTCCCAGCCCGTTGCAGCCTAAAAGAAACACAACATTTGTGAGGCTGCTTTGCTTGGTGGAGAGAGTCTCACATGCCAAGCTAACCATGCAGATGGCTTTTTATTTCCCCCTCTGTTCAGGCCAACTTCCCCCACCTCACCCCTGCCAAATGCAGGGAGTGTGGAAATGAAACTTTTGAGTCACTGGAAGCACCCTCGATGCAAAAGTGACTAACATTATCTGACATGGAGGTGACCAGATGCACACACATTGATTTCTTGTAACTGGCCCTAGAGCTCACTGTTTTTAAACTGAGCTGGCAAGGCGGACGGAAGACGCTCTTGGAAGCTCCCTCCACCCTGGAGGTGAATGACATGATAACAACCAATGCAGCCAACGGACACATTGCCTGTTGCTTCCTCTGTAACGTTACTCAGCCGCAGACCACATTGCTGGGGTGGAGTGTGGGAACAGAGAAATGCACAACCAGGTGGGTTCCGTTTGGATATTTTGGTTGAAAAGGCTGCATTGATATTAACAGTCAGTACAAGCCAGGCAAGGCCAAAACCAACAGCAACCCATCGCTGTCACACAGTCTGGTTTAAAAAACAGGAGGCAGTGAACTATCCTGCCTTGTTTATTGGCTCCTTCATGCACGCACGCACGCACGCACGCACGCACACAGAGCGAGAGAGAGAGAGAGAGAGAGAGAGAGAGAGAGAGAGAGTGTACTGGTGGGAGTAAAGGGGACTGATATGATTATGCGCATATCAGAATACACGAAGTGATGCTGCAGATACTATTATCGGAATAGCACGCGTCAAAAGAGTTGTGCTTATGAATTCCCCTGCTGTGAGACAGAAGGTCGCACAGTTTCGGTGGTGCCTTGAAATAGAGAATCAGGGACCAGAAACGCAGAAACGACTGAGCATCCAGCCTGTGAGAGGGATGTGTGCCTTGCCTTACATCTTGACAGAGTAAAGGCTTGGAACGTTCCACAGCACTGGATAACAACCCATTGTATTGCTCCCATTTCCTCAGGGTTCCTGAAGCCTGGATGGGATTGCAAAAAAAAAAAAGGGGGGGGGGAACCTTCCTAACTTCACTACAGGATGGATATGAAGGACGTACCCAGAATGGGTGGAGAAACTGACTGCTTACCACCAGGGGTTGTCAACCTGGTCCCTACTACCCACTAGTGGGCCTTTCAGGATTCTAGGTGGGCCGTAGGGGGTTCTATGGCACAAGCTGAATCCTCCTTCTATCAAGCACTGGTGGGCGGTAAGGAAATTTTACCATCAAGAAAGATGCATTAGTGGGCGGTAGGTATAAAAAATGTTGACTACCCCTGGCTTACAGAATATATACTGCAGGGCCATACCGAAGTAATTGCCCAACTGATACCGTTCTCTCTAGAGCTAAGAACCTCAATAAGACTAAAATGAGCCAGAAAAATGTAAAGAGGACTTTTACTGCCAAATCAAGCCAGTGTGGTATAGGGCAACCTTCCCCAACTTGGTGCCCTCTTAGATGTGTGGCATACACCGCTGTGCTGGCTGAGGCTGATGGGAGCTGTAGTCCAAATATTCAGAGGGCAACAGATTGGGGAGCCTGGTGTAGTGGATCAAGTACTGCGGTTTTGATGAGGGAGGCCTGGGTTCAAATCTCTGCTCTGAACCTTACTGGGTGATGCTTAGTGTGCCACTATTGTAAACTAACCAACCTCGAATGGTTGTTGTGGGGATAAAATGGGATGCCCTAACACTTGCAGTAATGAGTTCCTACAAAAAGTAGAAAGCTGCAACAGTCAAATAAGCCCTGGAATCGGAACGTTCACAAGAGATGCCATTTTGACACCTTAAATGAAATGCAATGTTCCATAGCGACGACAAAGACATACATTGTACAGGCAAAAAAGTTGTCTAAGGAGAATGCCTTACCTCGTCCGGTATCGCTATCACCTGCATAAATGAGAAAGCAACAGGTAAGAACATAAGGAGAGTCCTGCTGGTTTGAACCAAACCCTATCTAGCCCAGCAAACCTGGTACCCCACATAGGCCAGCCAGAAGCCTACCCCAAAGCAAGACATAATCTCTCTCTTTTACTGCTGTTCCCCAGCAACTTGGCATCTGGAGGCAAATAACCTCTGATATTAGAGGGAGGACACAGTCATCATGACCAACAGCCATTGATGGCTTTACACTCCATGGATTTGTCTAATCCCTTTATAAAATCCATCCGAGTTGCTGGCCATCACCCAAGCGTATGAGATCAAATGACACGGTTTCAACTCTGCGCCGTGTGAAGCACTTCCTACTGGCTATTGCAACTGTCTGCACCAATCAGCTTCATTTGGTGACCATGGGTTGTTATTTGGGGAGAGGGAGAACAATCCCTCTCTCTCTACTTTCTTCACAAACGCATCTCCATCAGGGCCCCACAACTTATTTTAGATCCCTTGCCTGTTGCTTCCTAGGAAGAAATTTGCCTTTTTTTCCACAGCAACCACACATTGGGCCAGCTTTTTCACTGACATATCCGCCATACTCTGAATATACTTTTCCTGGTCACTCACTGCCAGCTCTGATTCTATCAGCGCATATACAAGGCCGCCAAATAGGCATCACTTTATTGGCCATGCCCCACTCTGAAGATATTTGTCACAATATCCTTTTTGTTTTTATCCCCCTGAATTATTAGGTGTAGTTTAGACACTTGGTGAGCTCAACCCTAACTCTAGGTCAGGGGTCAGCAACCTTTTCAGCCGTGGGCCGGTCCACCATCCCTCAGACCATGTGGTGGGCGGGACAATATTTTTTTTTTTGGGGGGGGGGGAATGAACAAATTCCTATGCCCCACAAATAACCGAGAGGCATTTTAAATAAAAGGACACATTCTACTCATGTAAAAACAAGCTGATTCCTGGACCATCCGTGGGTCGGATTGAGAGGGCGATTGGGCCACATCTGGCCCACGGGCCTTAGGTTGCCTACCCCTGCTCTAGGTCATCTATGAACAAACTCAAAAACAGTGGTCTTAGACAGATCCATAGACTTCCCTTCTTCTTATACCCCCCCCCACCGCCATTGCAAGAGCTATCCACTTATTCATATTGTTTTACTCCCTGTTCATTCACCAGTTACCAGCCCAGCTGCGAATATGGGCTTGCAGAGAAAAAGGGAGATAAACAGGCAACTGGGAGAAAGGAGGATAGCACTACAATCTTCACCCTGCCAGATCCAGCAGGGCCAAGGGGATAAGGGTGGCACTTGGGGATAAAGCACCTCCTACCACTGGGTACGTTGCATTGGTGCAGTGTTGCTACCTTGAGATGGGAAAGCAAATCCTCCAGTATGAATATGGGTGCCAGTTAAAGCGATGTTCTTTTAAATGGAGTGGGATGCAGCAAATGTTGGCCTGCAGCGCAGTGAACTTTAATGCCATTTATCCCCCTGAAGAGCATTCACATAAAGCAGGGCTTGGCTTGCAGGTGGCTGAAGTTAAAATTAGTATTAGCTTGATGGACTGAATGACCCATCTCATCTTCAAATGTAGCATCAACCTCCGGCACCTCTCTCTCCCTCTCCCCAAAATATATATAGCAAAAAATTTACAAGCCTACCGTTCCCTTTAGTCTACTTCCATTCACCTGAAGTGCCATCCTACTTGCCAGCCAGATCAATAAGAAAAGCTGTATGACACCTACTTGTGTTGACTTCCAATGTGTATTGTGCGAGCTGACCTCCCACCCTGCGGGAACCTTAATATATGTTGTGATCCCACATGATTCTGCTTCTTCCCTTCCCTTTCAACTCCTTTCCCAACCTACGAAGAATACTGACACTGGGTCTCTTCTGTTTGTCTTGCTTATTATCTTCTGAGAAGCTCAGCACATTGTCTACAGACTGTGGTTAAGGAGAAGAACGCTTAACGACAGTGCTGAGTTTGGACAACACATTAAGCCAAACACCTTGGCTTAGCTGCTATGCCACACCAAGCTAAAATGGCTGGGGAGGAGAAAAGTAGCTGTAATCTCATCCCTGGGAGCCAGCATGATCGTCGCAAGCCAAAGTTTGGCTTAGCATTGCGTGCAAACAACACAGTCATCGACATAGCATGGAAACCATTAGTTCAATTGGGGGTGGGGGGAAGAAAGCTGTAGACAAATATGCTTACCTGAGTCTTTTGTTATCTCAGCTAAAAGCAGAATGCACACAGAGGAAGCATTAGTGAATAATCTTCAGAAAGCAATATCACCCCAAGTCTTTTATAGTTCCCTGCACCCAAAAGTAAATTTTGCTTCATTTGGGGGGCGTTTCCTCATTTCAAAAACTGTCCTTCCGTTGCCCAGACATAGGATGCTTAAATCTTTACATCAGACAGAATGAAAGCCACCCTTATTATGGGAATCACAAAGGGGAATGTGTTGTTGCCCTCAAATCCTACTGGTGGACTTTCTGTAAGCATCTGGTCACCATAAAAATAGGATGCAGGACAGGGTGGGATTTTTGCCTTGGTATAGCATGGCTCTTGTCACATTCTTAACCCCCCAATTCAGGCCACTCTTTAGGCCTCGTTTACATGATTGAGGCAGCTGAAGTTGCTTTTGAGGTGGCAAATTAAAAAGCTGATATTCTACAAAGTAATTTCTGCGATTCAGCTGCAACAAGAAACAGGTGTGTGTACTAGCATATATCTATTTGTGCAAGAAATGGCCAAACGCACACACACTCCTACGACTTAATACCAGCAAATTAACGTGATGTTATTAGCAGAATCTCATGGTTCGGTTTTTTCTTTTACTATTCTACTTAAGAAGGCAAAGGATTTGTGTGTATCTGTTGCATATCAGACTACTCAGCATGGAATTAACTCTCTGCACACAGAAAGTTTGCATGTCAGGGAGAAGGGATGTCTGACATGCAACTTTTTATGTTCGATGAACAAACCTGCAAGTCCCACCCTACACCCACGTAGTAACTTGGTGCCAGTACAACTTTACCACTCAGTTCTGTTACCTGTATGAACTGATTCCAGTGAGCAGATTCTAAAGAAGACACCAGCACCAAGTCTCCCACACCCATAGAGCAAAGCACCCTGGGGAGCCAGACAGCAAGAGCCTTGGTACACACTCTTTCCCTGCAAAGCAATACACATGATACACACTTGCTTCCAGGCTTTGCGGTGTAGTCTTGTGCATTTCTTTTGCCTGGAATCAGCAGTGCATTCTCTGCTTGCACTGCTTGCACTTTGCTTCCTAGGAGTCCTTCCCTCATTCTTTTGAACATGATGAAGAACCATAAAGGACCCCTGACCATTAGGTCCAGTCATGGCCGACTCTGGGGTTGCGGCACTCATCTCGCTTTATTGGCCGAGGGACCCGGCGTACAGTTTCCGGGTCATGTGGCCAGTATGACTAAGCTGCTTCTGGCAAACCAGAGCAGCGCACAGAATACTGTTTACCTTCCTGCCGGAGTGGTACCTATTTATCTACTTGCACTCTGATGTGCTTTCGAACTGCTAGGTGGGCAGGAGCAGGGACCGAGCAATGGGAGCTCACCCATTCGCGGGGATTCGAATCGCCGACCTTCCGATGAACAAGTCCTAGGCTCTGTGGTTTAACCCCTCAGTGCCACCCCCGTCCCTATGAAGGACCATAGCCCAGTAGTAATCGCTTTGCATGCAGAAGGTCCAAATTCAATCCCCAGTATTTCCAGGAAGGGCCTAAACCCTGGGGAGCCCCTGCCAGTCACTCTAGACCAGAGTTTCCCAAACTTGGGTCTCCAGCTGTTTTTTGGACTAAACTCCCATCATCCCTAGCTAGAAGCATTGGTCAGGGATGATGGGAACTGTAGTCCAAAAAATAGCTAGAGACCAAAGTTTGGGAAACAGTGGTGTAGACAATCAGGAGCCAGGTGTTCCTAACTTGGGAGACGTGCCTATTTCCTGCTAGCTTTCCTGGAGGGGGTACCAGCTCAGTGCAGGCTGTTTGCCACATTCACAGCTTATGGTGCCCACCCAAAGGTGCTAGGGGTGCTTCCTTGGCCCAGAAGAGTTGTGCTGGCCTACAGTCGCTTTTATGAAAAAGAAAGAAAAGAGGAAAAGATGTAGAGGAGAACTGGAGGCATCTGGGGATTCCCACCTATTTGCGCACCTTCATGGATTCTGAGCCTGAATCAGCTAAGGTGTTTGGGGAGGCATCAGATCTATAATCTATTTTTCTCTTTTCTTAGAAGGAGGTGAATCAGGAAGGGTGAGGGAGCCACCGTCAGATAACCATGTTGCCTCAGGCAGGGACTTTGCCTGATAGCTGTTTGTTTGCCTGCCTGCCTTTCCCTCCTGCTAGCCATCATCCCGTAATAACATTCTCCTTTCGCCCTTCATCAAGGATGGGAGAGACCCGGATGCACAGGAGAAGAATAGGGTGTGTTGTGTGTGTGTGTGTGTGTGTGTGTGTCTGCC